>NC_079495.1:4794638-4981865 GCF_030052815.1 Hevea brasiliensis | reverse complement strand
TGGAAATTGAAAATTTGATTTGAACACTTAAGATCGGAATCATCATTAAACCGATTGGAACCTTAACTGATTATCCTTAACCTTTTGAAAGGGAGATCGCAATAAAAATGGTGACATGAAGGTCTAGTGTTGGTTCAATCTCATTTGACAAGAGAGATCTGAATGTAATTGATCGTTCGAGACTTGACAATTGGTTTGAGAGATCTGAGTGATTTAATAAGGCTTTGAATGATATGAGGACTTAGTATTGATTTGATTCCTTGTGAGGAGAGATCAAATGTGATTATCTAGCAAAGAAACTTAGTCGGGATCGGTTTCAAAGTTTATTGATTTCGGGATTGCCAAAATATGGTGTCGATAATCGCTCTCTTTACATAATTCCTACTGAAAAAAAATTTTCGGGTAGGGATTATGTAAAGATTCAGACCCATATTTTGGACAATTAAAATTTGAAATTCGAAATTAAAGTCAGGAAACTAAAACCCACTTGGGTCAGCACTCTGAGGTTGGTAACAGGAAATTTAAAATGCAGGAAAATTAAAATTAACTTAGATCGAGGAACCAGAGGTTGATTAACAGGAAATTAAAATGCAGGAAAATTAAAATCAATTTAGATCAAGGAACCAGAGGTTGATTAACAGGAAATTTAAAATGCAGGAAAATTAAAATCAACTTAGATCGAGGAACCAGAGGTTGATTAACAGGAAATTTAAAATGCAGGAAAATTAAAATCAACTTAGATCGAGGAACCAGAGTTTGATTAACAGGAAATTTAAAATGCAGGAAAATTAAAATCAACTTAGATCGAGGAACCAGAGGTTGATTAACAGGAAATTTAAAATGCAGGAAAATTAAAATCAACTTAGATCGAGGAACCAGAGGTTGATTAACAGGAAATTTAAAATGCAGGAAAATTAAAATCAACTTAGATCGAGGAACCAGAGGTTGATTAACAGGAAATTTAAAATGTAGGAAAATTAAAATCAACTTAGATCGAGGAACCAGAGGTTGATTAACAAGAAATTTAAAATGCAGGAAAATTAAAATCAACTTAGATCAAGGGACCAGAGGTTGATTAACAGGAAATTTAAAATGCAGGAAAATTAAAATCAACTTAGATCAAGGAACCAGAGGTCAATTCACAGGAAATTTAAAATGCAGGAAAATTAAAATTAACTTAGATCAAGGAACCAGAGGTTGATTAACAGGAAATTTAAAATACAAGAAAATTAAAATCAACTTACAAAACAAATCTAATCTTGACACGAGAAGTTCCTCCCCGACGAAGTGTACTTAACAGGATCCCGAAGGCCAATGATTAATGGAGGAAGAGTTACAAGACTTGACCTACGACCTCCTTTTCCTTACTTATTTCTTCGGATGCCCCTTTTCTTATTTTGCGAAAAGCGCCCTTGCGGGTTTTCACTTTCCTTTCGCCCATTTGACTAGAAGCGCCCTTCCAGGTTTTCACCTCTAGTTTTTTTTTTTTTTTAGGCCATTCCCTACAAATCTCACAGCAAAGTACGTGAGGTTATCAATTTTCAAATCCTAATCTTATGGCAAAATTTTCACTGATTAATAGCGCATTAGATAAAGAGGTTGAAGAAGGACTATATTAAAGAGTGAGTATACGGGAAAGATAACAGCGAGGAGACAAACGCGAAGAAAGTATGACTTCATTATGGTTTTAAGAAACAAAGGTATAGTTTCAAAGAAAAAGGGTACAAGGATAGATCTCACATATTCTTTGTAGTTAGCTTTGAAGTCTCTTAACTGCCATTATTTCAAGTACTCTGAAGCCTCATGCCGTGACGGTTTATTTCGATCTTCGGTTTCATGCCCCTTTCCTTATGTCTCCCTTTTGGTTCTTGGGATGCACTTTCGGGTTTTCACCCCCTTTTTTTTTTTTGCTCGCTCGATCTTTCAGGGCACCCTTTCGGGTTTTCATCCCTTGCTCATTTTACAGAAAGCGCACTTCCAGGGTTTTCGCCTTCCTTCGCACATTTTCCTAGGAGCGCCCTTTTGGATTTTCACCCCTACTCTTTTTTCTTTTTTTTTTTTAGGCATAGTATCTTTTGACGGTGTCGGCATTCGCAGGTCTTGGAAATTCTTCACCGTCCATGTGGGTCAAGATCAATGCCCCACCAGAAAAATGGTTTTTTAACCACATAGGGTCCCTCGTAGGTTGGTGACCATTTACCCCGGGGATCGTTTTGATTCGGAAGCACCTTCTTCAGGACTAGGTCCCCTGGTTGAAATTTACGTGGGCGAACACCTTTGTTAAATGCCCTGGCCATTCTTCTTTGGTATAACTGCCTATGACATGCCGTCGCTAGTCTTTTCTCATCTAGTAAATTTAATTGGTCTAACTTTGACTGGATCCATTCCGACTCATCAATCCCTGATTCTTTCAGAATTCTTAGAGAAGGAATTTCTACCTCAATAGGTAGTACAGCTTTCATCCCGTAAACCAGTGAGTATGGGGTTGCCCAGTTGATGTCCTTATAGAAGTCCGGTATGCATGAAGGGCGTAGGGAAGCATATCATGCCAATCCTTCTAAGTGACTGTCATTTTCCGGATTATTCTCTTGAGATTTTTGTTTGCAGCTTCCACTGCTCCATTCATCTGGGGACGGTATGGTGAGGAATTGAGATGTCGGATTTTGTATTGATCACATAATCTTTGGATCTTCGGACCATTCAAATTCTTGGCGTTGTCAGTGATGATTTCATTGGGGAGGCCATGCCGGCAGATGATATTATTTCTAAGGAATTTGTGAAATGTGTTCTGTGTAATGTGGGTATATGATGTCGCTTCGACCCATTTAGAAAAATAATCGATAGCCACCAGGATAAATCTATGCCCATTGGATGCCTTAGGGTTAATGGGACCAATCACATTGATGCCCCACATTGCGAAAGGCCATGGTGAAACGAGGTTGAACAATTGGTAAAGCAGAACATTTATCGGATCCGCGTAGATTTGACACTTATGGCACCTTCGGAAATACTCGACGCAATCCTTTTCCATGGTAGTCCAAAAATATCCCCGTCTCATGATTTGCTTAGCCATCATATGCCCATTGGCATGGGTTGCACAGTTTCCCTCATGAGTCTCGAAAAGGATTCTCTTCGCCTCTTTTGCATCCACACATCTCAACAATTCGCCGTTGGAGCTCCTTTTGTATAGAGTTTCTCCACTAGGGAAGTATCCCAATGCTAATCTCCGAATTATCCTCTTTTCGTTTTTGCTCGCCCCTGAGGGGAATTCTCTGGTTCTGATGTAAAGGAAGATGTCACGGTACCAAGGTTTACCATCAGGTTCTTCTTCGATCATGAAGCAGTATGCTGGCTCACTCCTTGCTTGAATCTTTAATACCTGAGTCATCTGCCCTTCTTCCATTTGAGCCATAACAGCCAGGGTGGCTAAGGCATCTGCAAATTGATTCTTGTCTAGACTAAGGTGAGTGAAAGAGATTTCTTCGAACTTTTTAATCAGCTCCAGTAAGTACTTTTGATATGGGATTAGCTTCGGATCCTTAGTTTGCCATTCTCCTTGACTTGATAAATGATCAGGGCTGAGTTTCCATATACCTCCAACTTCCTGACTTTCATTTTGATGGCAGCCTGTAGACCCATCACACAAGCTTCGTATTCTGCGATGTTGTTGGTGCAGTCAAATCTCAACTTGATAGCTATCGAGAAGTGTTTCCCATTCGGGGATACCAATACAACTCCGATTCCACTACCGGACAAATTGACAGCTCCGTCGAAATACATTTCCCATACATCAGCTGGCTCTTCTTCTCCGCAGTCTACTTCGTTAATATGCTCATCAGGGAACTCAAAATCCAGAGCTTCATAATCCTGGATAGGGTTTTCTGCTAGGAGATCAGCGATCACGCTACCTTTGACTGCTTTCCGGGTCATATAGACAATGTCATATTGGGAGAGTATGACCTGCCATTTGGCTATCCTTCCTGGCATGAATGGGCTTTTGAATACATACTTAATAGGATCCATCCTGGAAATGAGCCATGTCTTATGATTCAACATGTAGTGTTTGAGGCGATTTGCTGTCCAGGCTAACGCACAGCAAGTTTTCTCTAGGAAAGAGTACCTTGACTCACAATCATTGAATTTTTTGCTCAGGTAATAAATAGCCCTCTCCTTTTGGCCAGTATCATCATGTTGCCCCAAAACACATCCCACTGAGCTTTGTTGGACTGCCATATACAGAATTAGCGGCCTTCCTGCCATCGGCGGAACCAATACTGGTGGGTTGGACAGGTATTGCTTGATTTTCTCGAAAGCCTCTTGACAAACTGAATCCCATTGAGTGGTGTTGTTCTTTCAGAGTAGTCTAAAAATAGGCTCAGCTTTAGCGGTGAGATTAGAAACAAACCTTGATATATAGTTCAACTTCCCCAGGAAACTACGCACCTCCCTTTCCGTTTTTGGGGATGGCATCTCTTGAATGGCTCAGACTTTATCTGGATCAACTTCTATTCTCTTCTCGCTCACTATGAATCCCAACAATTTCCCAGATCTAGCTCCGAATATGCATTTGGCAGGGTTTAGTTTCAGTTGATATTTCCTGAGTCTCTCGAATACTTTCCTCAGCACCTGCACATGGCTTTCTCCTCCCCTGGATTTGATGATCATATCATCCACGTACACCTCCACTTCTTTGTGCATCATATCGTGGAATAATGTGACCATAGAGCGTTGGTAGGTGGCGCCAGCATTCTTTAACCCGAAAGGCATGACCCGATAACAAAATACCCCCCATTGAGTGATAAAAGCAGTTTTCTCCTTGTCTTCCTCATCCATTGGGATTTGATTGTACCTCGATGCCCCATCGATACACGAACACCTGCCCAATCCCATAGCATTGTCTACTAACACATCAATATGAGGGAGAGGGAAATCATCTTTCAAGCTTGCTTTATTAAGATCCCTGTAATCAACGCACACCCTGACTCTCTCGTCCTTCTTCATCACCAGGACAACGTTAGCTATCCATTGGGGATATTTGACTACTTACAGAAACCCAGCATCATACTGCTTCTTGACCTCATCCCTAACTTTGAGCAGTGTGTCAGGATTCATTCTTCTTAATTTCTGTTTTACCGGGATTGTCCCCGGAATTAGGGGAATTTTGTGCGTCACTATATGAGGGTCCAAACTAATCATATCATCATAGCTCCAAGAAAATACGTCTAGGAATTCCTTGAGCAAACTGATCATATCTTCTAATTCTTCACTCTCCACAACCTTAAGTTCCCTTTTCACTTCTTCCGTGCCTAAGTTTACGGTGTGCGTTTCGTCTCCACAAGGCACTAGGGAAGGTTCATCTCTTTCTTCTGTGAGTTCCACCTCAGAATCACTTGAAGTAATGGCAGTTATGGGAATTTCAAAATTAACCAGAGGAAATTCTGAGTCTATTGAACTATTAGGTGTTAATTGATGAATGGTCCTGAATAAACGAAAATGGAATATATTATAAGAATGGATTTCAAAAGGAAAGAAAAAGAGAATTGGACATAAAATGCGCTATTAATTCATTAACATTTATAACATAAGAAAAGGGTCCATTTACAATATTACACTTGCCACCATGGACAAAATGATCAAGTGTAGATAACCAAAAGTACTTTACTCGAAATTGAGTACAAGGATGTCCTCTGCTGTCCAATTGTCCAGTTCTTGCCCTTCAGCTATTGGCGAGACTAGAGCCTCATACAAGGAATCGAGATGGATGACATCGATGGATGGTTCATCGGGTGATTCTTCAATCTCTGCCGGATTTTCAATGACCGGTTTAGTAAAGACCTCCGTGATTCTCAGGACTACCTTCATTTTCCCGATTTTCTGATTAAATCTTTGATCCCGAAGCATATTCCTCATCTAGAATCGCCCATCCATTAGGGCGTCTTCCTCATAACCCAAACCGCAACGGCCAACCTTCTGGATAGCCGGTATAGGTTCAACAATCCCTTGCAATGCAACGCCTAACGCCTTGCCCTCTTCATACCCATTCCTTAACATCACCTTGGCTACCATAGCCATAGCCCCTTCATTTCTTGAGATGGTTTATTGTAATTCGAGAGCCTGGAAAGAGCTTTCCAACGACTCCTCAGCAGTTTCCACATAAGGAAGTGATTGTGGCTTGGTGACCAATATGGCTTCTTTCCCTCTCACAGTGATGATTTTGCCGTCCATAATGTACTTAATCTTCTGGTGCAAAGTTGAAGGAACGGCATTCGCTGAATGGATCCAAGGCCTCCCCAGCAGCATAGTGTACGCAGGTTCGATGTTCATCACTTGGAATGTGACGTTGAAGGTGCATGCGCCAATTTGGAGGGGCAAGTCAATGTCTCCCAGCACTTCTCTTCTTGTACCGTCAAAGGCTCTTACCACCATAGCCCTCTGACGTGTATTTGAACGGTCAACCGGCAGCCTAGCCAAGGTGGCACTAGGCAGTACATTGAGCGCGGATCCATTATCAATAAAGACCTTGGCCACTATGCAACCTTTACACTTAACTGTTACATGTAGGGCCTTAGTGTGCGCTAAGCCTGCAGGGTCTATCTCTTCTTCTGAGAAAGTGACAAAACTAGATGCCTGAATTTGTCCTACTATCTTCTCGAACTGTCCCGGTGTGATGTCGGGGTTCACAAAGGCCTAATCCAGAATTTTCTGCAGGGCTTGACGGTGCACCTCAGAGCTTAGAATTAGCGACAATAGTGAAATTCGAGCAGGTGTCTTTCTTAACTGTTCCACCACATTGTACTCACTTTGCTTCATTATTTGAAGCAACAGCTCCTCCTCTTCTTTAGGTCCGGCAGGTTCTTCTCTCTCTGCTTTTTCAGCCTCCTCTTCTGTATTTTCTCGTGGCTCTCCCATTTTTACTTTCCCTCTCTTCTTTTCCTTTTCCTCATTCCCGTAACACCTCCCACTTCTGGTTATAAACTCAACTTCTGGCTCAAGCAGGGAAGATTTTGTGATAGCGACGGGCTGAGGATTAGCTTGAGGAGTAGTACTGCTGGTAGGTCTGGCATAAGTCATCTTGAAATGCTCATGAGGAGTGAAGCACGATTTTGGAGGTGCCAAAGGTGAAGCAAGACTAGGAGCCGGTGTACTGCTTGACGCTCCTTGGGTGAAAACTTGGAAGTTATAATTCCAAGGTATGGCGTGGGTGTTTGTGACAGGGAGCTGAGGTGGGGTTCGTATGATTGTCACTGGTGGTGATGATACTGGGGGTGAGAAAGTGATTCTGTGATTAGGGGTAGAGGCGTTTTGGCCAAGTCGGGCTGCATTTACTTCGCCCTCCATTTTTGACTTTGCCTGGCATCTTAGGACTTTGAGGGACAGTAAGTTTTGGACCTCTTGTTTGAACTCTTCACAATTCTGCAGCTCGTGGTTGGCTGCCCTTCCATGATAGGGGCATCTCGCCTTATCTTCAGGTTCTGTTATTTAGGAGTGGAGGTAACCTTCCCTTACTGCCATTGTCAAAATTTCCTCAAAGTGAGGAATTAGTTGATCCACCTCCAAGGTTGACCCTTCTCCTTCCAACTCTATCATATTTGCACTATTGCCCGTACCATGATTGGGCAATGGGTTTGAGGTAACATTGGGGAGAGAACCATTCCCTTCAATCTTCAACCACCCATTCCTGATTAGGGCGTGCACCCTTCCCCTGAGTGCCCCGCAGTTATCGGTTGAATGCCCTTGTGCCCCTCCATGATACTCACACCGGGCACTGGCATCATACCACCTGGGGTATGGCGGCTGAATTGGGTCAAGGGGAATTGGGACTATTTGGTTTATACCGACAAGGTATCGGTATATTTCGCTAAGTGGCAGGGGAAGAGGTGGATCAGGATTTCTTGGTGGTCTCGGGTTATTTTGAGGTGGTCTGGGTTGAGTAGGTGGAGGAGGTGGTCTGGGTTGGTAATTTGTCGGTGGTGGATACTGTGGGCGTGGGTGAGGATAATTTGGGAAAGGGGGTGGAATGTTTGCAATGGTTTGGCCATGAGGAGGATATGGCCGGTAGTTATTCTGAGGAAGTGGGGAGTGATTGTTCTGCCGGGTGATGGAATGCACATCACCCTCCTTCTTTTTGCCAAAGCTGGCATTTTTCTTGGCAGGGTTCTTAGTCAACTCCTGCAGTCGTCCCATTCTTAAGTTAGCTTCTATTCTCTCACCAGCTTGAATGATGTCCAAGAAACTTTTGGAAGTGTTTCCAATCATCAGATTGAAGTATGGAGCCCTCAATGTCTCAATGAACAGGGAGCAAAGCTCGTTATCAGTAACCGGAGGATATACTTCTGCTACTTTCTCTCTCCATCTCTGGGCATATTCTTTGAAGCTTTTCCTGTCCCTCTGCACCAAGTTTTGGAGATCTCTCCTTGTGGGGCCACGTCGCAGTTGAACTTGTATTGCTTCAGGAAAGCATCTGCCAAATCTTTCCAGGAGCGCAATTTGCTCCTGTCCAACTGAATACACCATCTCAGGGCGGCCCCGAAGAGACTCTCGTGAAAGAAGTGAACCAGGAGTCGATCGTCATCTATCAGGGCGGACATTTTGGCAATATAAGTGGCCAAGTGAATGCGAGGGTCTGAATTCCTAGTGTATTTGTCGAAGTCCGGGATCTTAAACTTAGGCGGCACCACCACATCAGGCACCAATCTCAGCGATGCCACATCAACTGAACCATACATGTTCAGTCCCTCTATTGCTCTTAGTCTCTCTTCTAGAGCGGAGAGCTTCTCATTTTCTCTCGTCTTATTTTCTCTTCCCACTGCAAGAGATACTCCCCTAGTTGGAAAATGAGGGGTGGAATGAATTGGAGGGATCGAGACTGAAGGGTACGGTTCGACATTCGAGATAGCCGGATAATAGGAGAAAGGTGGGTCATTATTTAGTGGGGCTGGATTGACGGTGATTGTTGGATCCGGGATCGATGGCTGGAAGGTGAAAGAGGTTGAAGCATGGTGAGAATCAACCATTGTACGAGGTGGGGGAGGTAGTGGTAAGTTAGGCTCTGAAGCAGGCTTATTATGGGACATTTCCCTCATTAGTCTCGTGAGCTCCGAGACTTGGTCTTTCAATTCGAAAACCTATCCTTGTAGGTTCTGGACTTGTTCCTGGTCTTCCATTAGCCTTCTTGTTCGTGATCTTGTTAAGTACAATCGTCTGGGTTGAATTGCGTGTCTGGTCAGGCTTGCTTTGTTTGAAGCAATGTTGATTTTCTGCAGGAAGTTGAAAAAAGTTTTTAATGAATTTTGAATTTCGTAAAAAAAATTAAAGGTTCTGGTTCGGACAAAGGATACAATGGCATTTGGGAGCCAAAATGAAATCTGCAGAAGAATGATTGCATCAATTTTATCATGGCATCGTTCGATAGTCCGACTGTGAATGACTGGATTGAATGCGCATCTATGATACCTGTCCATATGGCGCACCCAATTTTTCGCATAACCCTAGCGAGGGGGTTCCAACGGGAGTTATACTATTCATTCACAATTTTGCTAAACAATGGCCCAAAAGTTATTCCATTAACTGAATAATTCATACACAGCATTGTTTACATCGGCCTAGGCTCTGGGAGGTTCTTTATAATGTAATGACATTTCCTGAGATACTCATATAGCCTTTCTTCTTGTCTGACAGGATTGAACACTTTCAGGACATACTCGGATTCAGGTAGGAGTTCTTGTTTCCCCTGTGCTATCATTCTCTCCAGCTGGTCAACATTCTCTTTCAGCTCCTGATAGAGAGCGGCTTGTCTTTCTTTTTCCTTTCTTTCTTTAGCACATTCCTTCAGAATATCATTGATAAGCAGTGCCTGTTCCTTCAGTTTAAGCTTCTTCTTTTTGCTTTCTTGTTTATACTCTTCTACGAGTATCCCCTGGTATTTCATTTTTTCTTGAAGCTTGCCATTCTGTATTTCTGCTTCTTTTATTACAGCTTGGAGAGAGCTTTTTTCCTTTTCCCATCGTGTCTCTTGCTCTTCGAACCCCATCTTTTCGGTCATTGCCTCTTCCCTGAGCCTTCTTACTTTTCTTTTGAGGATCTGTTGTTGGTCCTCTAACTGTTTTATTTGTTCTTACAGTTGCGAGTTTTTGATGTTTGCCTTTTGTAGGGAGTCGACCAAACGATCACCAACTTCTTCTGAAAGGACGTTTTGACGAGAGTTGCTACCTTCAAATTTGGTTGGATCTACAGTTAAGTGTTCTTGATCCCTGTTAGCCCTCCATTTAAGATAATCGCTCGTGGCACTCGAACCTTTAGGCAACCTTTCTATCATAGTGATGTTTTCCCAGGATCTGCGAGCTATTTTCAATCCTTCCTCATCATTGAGCTCATGGTAGAAATGACCTCGGTGGTATTCTTCAATGTTGATTCTGAACTGTGTTGAGCCAAACTGTCTCATTACTAATGCTGGAGTGTAACTTGTGCATCCAGTCACTCCGATTAGGGATATTGATTGATTACCCCTCGTGCTGACCAAAATGGATTAACCCGACGTCCACAATTTCCTCTAGTAGTAATCATGGCTATTGAAGCTCAAAATCCGTTCTTGCCACTGCGGCTCATCCTTTGGGCTGATTACTAATCTGGTCATCTTCTCGATGAGAGGCTGGTCAAGATACCATGTTAACCCCTTCGTCTCCACAGGACACATATGACTGATGATCCAGAGGTGCAACAATTGAGAACAGCATTTAATGGATCCCTTGCCTTGTTGTCTGCAGTAAGTAAGGGTTAAGAAAGTCTCGGCAAGAATTGCCGGTACTGGATTGACCTTCTGTTTTTCTACTGCCCAGAACATCTCCGCAACGTTGCAGGTTATAATTCCCGAAGGTCTAGGGAACAAGATCAGGCCGTAGATCCCTAAAGCGAGTGTCAATGAAGCTTGATCCCACTGCTCATCTTGAATGTATTAATCCAACCACTTCTTGAGATAAGTCCAATACCATCCATGCGTGTTCCCTTTGACAGTTTTTGTCGCCTTTGCTTCTTCCGGTGGAATCCCCATCATATGTGCGAACCGTTTCCAGGTCTGCCTATGCTCGAGGTGTAGGTAAATCCGATTCTGCGCCGCATAAGGAATTTCTAGCAATGCCTGATATTCTTCCATAGTGGGAGCAGTATCGATATCATTGAAAGAGAACACCCCATACTTAGGATTCCAAACTGACAGCATGGCCTTTAATGCCGGGACTTGGACTTTGACTCGTATCAAGGTTGCAATCCTCCCATATTTCTTCTCAAATTGTGCTTTGACCTGATTGGGAAATGACTTCCAACCATTAGCCAGACCCTCGAGACTGTTCATTCTGACCTCAATTTTGCTCAGGTCCAATGGAGGTAATAAGCTAGTATCACTTTGTGGGGGCACTGAACTATGAGGCGGTTCGGGCCATGGTTTAGCATTCTGTTCTGATTTAAGAACTTCTCCTGCCGACTGACTCAAGGATGCCATGTTAAAACTGATGCTTATCCTTTTATAGACCTTATTTTGGTGATGTCTGCAGGAAAGACTTGTTAGCAGGATAAATTCAGGTAGTTTTGAATTATACTGTTGGCAGAGTGACACCTACACATTTATCAAAGTAGGAAAGTGTGTAGGTTTTCTTAACAGTATGATTCAAGATTACCCTCAAAAATAAGAACAAAATAAAACACAAGCAGAATAGGGTAAGAGTAAGTATGCCTCTTTTGTCCTAAAATAAGGAGAGTCCTAGTACCGGCTAGGTGCTACCTAATTGGATAGTGCTATCTTATAAGGTAGCTTGCTACGGCTTCCAGCTATCGTGATAGTTTAAGCTCAAGGTCTAATTTTTTAAAAGCCACAGGTTTCCAAATTGCCCCTACTGTAAGCAGTAGAGCCCCATTCTATCCCCCATGATACTGTCGGGAAAGTTCCACGGGTATTACAGTAAATAGAATGAGTTTCAATCTGAGCAGAAGCCTTCATGGATACTAACGGGGTAAAACCCACGGGTACCGCTATATGACTCCCTCCTACTTTCCTAAAAGGGTAAGAAAGCCCGGGTATAGGGCTGAAGTGTGTGAGGACATTATGTGAGTGTTCAGTGTGTGAAGGGACACCTTTACCTCTTCCCAATATAGGGGGAATTTTTTATTTTTCCTTTTTAGAAGAAGAATGCTGTAGGATATAAAACAAAAATAAACAAAGCGGTTAGCGGAAAGAACAAACATCAATAGACTAAGGTTTTCGAATTTCGTAAATTGAACCGATAATTCAAGTTTATAGGAACATAAAATTAAATATGCTTTTGGACCTCTGGGCCGGGGTTGAAGGAAAATCATATCTCCCTAGTGGAGTCGCCAAGCTGTCGCAAGGTGTTTTGCGGTCGCCTGGATGAACCCTCACTGAAGTGGGAAAGAGTGAGGAGTCGCCACTTTAATTTTTAGGGAAATTAAAGAAAACCATTCATGAAAATAAATTAAAATGAAACCACTTCAAAAACAGAGATTCTAGGTTCGGGGTCCATAAACGGGTGGGGAAGGTGTTAGGCACCCCACCTCGTCCCTCAATGAGGGTGAGCAGATTTAACTTTAAACTCTTTATAAATTAAAATCAGTAGTTAGGAGGTTCGAACGGAGATGTTAATCCTTTTGGTAAAAGGGAATATTTTATTTTTTACCAATTCGGGTTATCCAGATACATAAATAAATGAGACGACCCTTAGTGAGTTACTGTTGCGTATCAGTTTTGTTTAAGGGGTTATTTTGCATATTTGTCAAAATTCGATTTGAGAATCGGATAAGAACTCTCCTCCGATCCCTTTTAGATGAAAATTTCGATTGGAGATCGGATAAGAACTCTCCTCCAATCTGTTTTAGATATTTATTAAAATTTTTGAATTGAGAATCGGATAAGAACTCTCCTCCGATCTCTTTTAAAATTTTGGATTGAAAATCGGATAAGAACTCTCCTCCGATCTCTTTTAGGTATTTATTAAAATTTTGGATTGAGAATCGGATAAGAACTCTCCTCCGATCTCTTTTAGGTATTTATTAAAATTTTGGATTGAGAATCGGATAAGAACTCTCCTTCGATCTCTTTTAAATATTTATTAGAATTTTGGTTGAGAATCGGATAAGAACTCTCCTCCAATCTCTTTTAAATATTTATTAAAATTTTTGGTTGAGAATCGTATAAGAACTCTCCTCCGATCTCTTTTAAATATTTATTAAAATTTTTGGTTGAGAATCGGATAAGAACTCTCCTCCGATCTCTTTTAAATATTCATTAAAATTTTGGTTGAGAATCGGATAAGAACTCTCCTCCGACCTCTTTTACTTGAATGGGAGTCGGATAAGGATTTTTCCGACCTCTTAAAATTTGATTACAGCTACACATCATAAGAGCCTAAGACTAAGGGTTCTGGCATCCGACAATGCCGGGGACCCGAATGAGGCTTCTTTTAACTCATTAGTACCTCATGACTAGATAAGGGATATCAAACTGAATTTGACCGACCTCCTATGTGTTCGCCTTACTAATACCTTTCGGCAGGCAATATTTGCTTTATTTCATTTGCTAATCTAAAACTCAATTTTATTCCGACACTCCACCTTACCCAGTCATCTTCTCGAGCTAGTCTAGTGGTTTGACTTCATAGCTCTTTGATTTATTATCCGAAAGTTTATTAAAAACTCTTATGTTAAAGTACTGCTACCAACATTTTATCAAACTACTTATACATTACCCGTAACCTGAACACTCGCATTGGTAGATAAATAAAGACCAAGATTAAATAAATGACATGAACTGTTGCATCAAAAGATAAACTCTTGAGAATAACCACCTATGTGGGACCTTCTGACATAAGACAAACTTTAACGAAAATTACGAGCATAAATAAAAAGAAAAATAAAGACGAACACTGGATAAGGCAACGGTTCAAACACTCACCTGCAGGAAGTTGAACCTATCGAACTAACTATGGAGTCACGAATGTTGCAGAGTTTCGGGCTAATAGTCTGGGAACTAATGCTTGCCTTGAAATGACGAATGCCTAGTTAGCATATAATCGAACCGGAATGATAATGAATGAGATTGAACCCAGAAAATAAAAGTGGATATAAAGGTGGTGAAAACAGTACTGAAACTTAAGAAAGGGTATCACAGAGCAATGAACAAATTGAAAATCAGGAGTTCCAGTGTCGAACACTTCTTCAAAGAAAATACTTGAGAAAACTGGTTTCTAAAGTCTTTCTAGCCTAAAAATAGCAGAGTAGCGAAACTAAATTAATTTTCAGAGCTTTTTCACTATAATTACCACCTTTTTCTTCGTGTTTTTTTTTTTTTAAATAGTTTTCATGCAGGTATTTATAGGGAACGGATGTCCCTAATGAAGGGTTAGGATTCCCTTTGAGGGAAATGGAAGGTTTGGATTTTAAAGGACACGATCTGATGGTTGGGAATTAAAGAAAATCAAAACGAATGACCGAGATCCTTTTGTGCATATTTGTCCTTTCTCCTTTCTAATCTGACGGCTCAGAATTTTCTTATCAAGGGCGATCCGAAGGCTGAGAATAAAGGGCACCGGTTTTATCGTCTTGTTCTTTGATCCAAGGGCTCTGGACTTGTCCTTACAAGTAAGATCAACGGTAAAGATTAGGATGTACAACACTGTCAGGACATACTCTGGCACCTGTCAGTAATGTGGGTGATTCTGAGGCGTGCGGTGGAGATTTCGTCTGCGACACTTTAACTACCTCGGCTCTGATTATGATGACAGTTAGCGAAAGTTGTCTTATTCTCTTTGTTTTCCGACCTCCCCTCCCTTCCGATCTTTCTAACACGATCCTTTTCCGATCTCTCATGCCCGGCTCCCCTCTTCCGACCTCTCCTACTCCGGTCTTCTCCTTTATCCGGTCTGATTCAGTCAAAACATTTATTCCTTCGATTTCCTAGGCATCCGCTTCGTTTTCTACTGGCAATAAATGCTCAGACTTTCCCTATATATATACCTTCAATGGGAAACCCCTCCGCATTTGATTTTCCCCTCTTTCCTTCTCACATTTCCTGTTCTAACTGCTCCGGCAATAGTTCCGGCCATGATAGTTGCTTTTGATCTTTTTTCGATTGTCCTCTTTATTCCTCGACTGAAAAATTACGATCCCGGTGATCGAAGAATTATGATAACCTCATTTGATGACAGTGAGAGAACCGGACTAATTCGCCGACCTGGATCGAGGACCTCGATCGTGTCAATCTCGAATCGTTCGACCGATATAGTCGGTGAACTGATTTCGGGCGAGAAGACTACTAATATTCCTCTTAACTTCGGTGACTGCCCCTTGAAGTTCATTTGGCTCCTCACCACATTGGGCGTCCCGACTACAGCTCGGTTTTGGTCGATGATAGTGGAGATGACTCTCCATCCTCATGAGAGTCATAATCACCCCATCTAAGCTGTACGTCTATCCACTGTCTATGGCCGAAAAAATCTTTTAATTCAGCCACGAGACTAGGCTTTGACATAGGCCTTTATTAGATAGGATGTTCCACCGATCTTTAAAGATTGCCCCTATGATGTAATCATACCTTTAATGTAATCCGATCTCTAGATATCGCCCAAATGATGTAATCTGACTTTTAATGTAATCCGATCTCTAGAGATCGCCCAAATGATGTAATCTGACCTTTCGGAAATAAAGTTTTATTTTGACAACTATCATTTTTATTATTATTGCATTGATTATTTTCCGATCTCTGATGTGTTTATTCGATCCAGTTCCTAACTGAACAGCCCTTGACCAATCCACACTTCCAAACACCCGCCTTAATTCACCGATCTCTAACTAGCCGATCTCTCCTTATTATGAAATTTCTGGAACATTCGTGAGACGTGTCAGAAAAAGCTGGCGAATCCCGCAAACCGATGCGCCGCTTGGGACACCGTGAGCATTAAATGCTCAGACTAGTATAAATAGGGGATGAGTCTGCCAGTCGTCCCCTTATGTCATTTTCAGCCTTTTCGCGAGCGATTCCCAAATTCTCTCATTTTTTAAGTTCTTCCGACACCGATCACACTTCGGTAAGGGTTTTGATCTTTCTTTTATTTTAAATTTCCTCTTTTCTTTGAAAATGAGCGGCGCCGAGGGTCAGAGAGCAGCAAGCCCCCCTTCCGTTCAGGTCTCGTGGTCGTCAGATGAGGTAGAGGTAATCGGAACAAGCAGGCGATCTGAACCCCCTAGGACCTCCATTCCAGCCCACCGTCAAGCTGCATCCTCGAGGCAAACACATTCTTCAGGGAGAGAAAATCTTCCCATGGACGAGCTGCCATCAATCCTTCAAGAAACCGACCTACAGTCGTTTAGCCAAGAGTATAACATTCAGCCCGATTCATACGAACTCATTAAGTGTCACGGCGATCTTCGAGCCGATCACTTCTTCGAAGAGAATGATATGATCATGGTATACGAAGAGCAACTAAAAGCCGAGCTGCGATTCCCCCTTGACGACTTCTTCAAGGAAGTTCTAAAATTTCACCAAGCGTGCATAGCCCAATGTCACGACCCAACCTATGGGCCGGACCGGCACTAGGACCTGGGCCAGCATAAAGTCCCGAGGCCCGTAGTAAGCCTTAACTATTCATTTACCCAACTCTAAGGCCCATTTGGGCCCAATATCAAGAAAACAAACGGACAGAGTCCGACCATAAAATGGACTTTCCAACGGGGGGTTTTCGACTCACCCGACCTGTAAACATAATAAATACTCAATTGGGGAGCTCAGCTCACCCTCCACATACTCATATCCTCATAAAAATAAATGGGAGCTCAGCTCCCTCATCAATCCATCAAACATGCATATCATTATACGTTTACAGGTCCAACAAGATAATAATATTACAGACCATAATCAAATAAATACTTCTAACACATGCAGAAATTCTAGGAGTAAATAAGATTACACAAATATCGATAAACAACCTGCGAAGGAGAAAAGCAGGTTAACCAAAATAAAATCCTCCTGTAGCCTGAAAAAAAATATTGAACAGGAGTGAGCGTTCGACTCAGAGAGTAAAATATCAATTTTAACCATAATCTCTATAACTATCTAAAACTAATGCACCCTGTAGAGTGAAATGCAACATCAACAACATTTTCACATCATAACATCAAAAAGGTAATTTGGAGCACTCACGCACCCTGTAGCATCAATCATAACATATGGGAGCTGATCCTATACACTCTCTTAAATCCAACTCGGTGCGTGAAGAACTCAAGCCGGACTTTCGCTTAATAAACCAAATCGAGGGTCCCAGCGAAGAACTCAAGCCGTGACTACCCCTCGAAGGATCGGGTCCCAGCGAAGAACTCAAGCCGTGACTACCCATCCTATCCATAGTCCACACCACATCACACGCACGCCAACGCACGCACACTGCTCCAAATTACCACAACAACATCCATGGCACTTTAACAGTTATCAATGCAACATAAATCGTGCCTAGAGTTTAACTACATAAATATATGCATATAAGTGATGCATGGGCATACTTGAACATATAATAATAGTGAAATTACAATTAAAATTAATATTTTACTCACAGACTTGACGGCGGTCACTGAGGCGGCTGGGCGGAGGAAAAGGGCTGTCCCGGCTCACCTGACAATTACATTACATTTATTTGATACAAATGACCCAATACAAATCAAGAAAAGACCAAATACGTCCTAAGTTGTGCCGAAAATCCGACAAAGTCTCCCCTATACCTAGGACCTACCCAACCTGTAAAAGGGCTCAAAACACACTTCTATATCCACAATCCATATATCCACAACTCAATCACATCACACAGCCTCTCTTGGGCCCATCAAATCAATCATCCATCACAATATGTAAAATTTCAATTTAGTCCTTATAATTGATCATTTTTGCAAAAACTGCTCAAATAAGCTCTAAAATTTATAAAACTCTGCCCCGCGGTCCTTAGAAATATTACTAAACTATTGCAAAAAGAATCGTAATTTTCTAAGCTACCATGAATATTTTATGGATTTTTAATCCTATTTAAGCACTAGAAAATTACGAAAAAGCAAGGTTCGGGTTTACCTTTGCCGATTCCGACTTCGGGAACGCGCTCGGGACGTCTGACAATGGTGGGGTAGCCAAAACCTCGATCCAATTTGGAGACTTTTCCAGTAGCTGGTCTGTCTGGACGGAAATTCACAGATCCGGACAACTGTCGAATTTCCACGAATTGAGGATACCTACACGAAGCCCAATAATAATATATAAAAAAATCAGGGGTGTTACATTCTTCTCCCCTTACAGAAAATTCGTCCTCGAATTTTACACAAGGCAGAATAAAGTACATGATTACACATTGAACAGATAAGGGTACTTGCTACGCATGTCCCGCTCGACTCCAGTGCACTCTTCCACCGATCGGCTCCTCCACAAAACCTTAACTATAGGGATCTGTTTTGATCTTAGCTGTCTCACTTGGTAGTCCACTATGGCTACAGGTTGCTCCTCAAATGTCAAGTTCTCCTTTAGTTCTATTACATCCGACTGTAGTACATGAGAAGGATCGAGAATGTATTTCCTGAGCATGGAGATGTGAAACACGGGATGAACATGAGAAAGGTTGGGTGGTAGCTCCAACCGGTAGGCAACTGCTCCAACTCTATCAATAACCTCAAAAGGTCCAATATACCGAGGTGCCAACTTGCCCTTCTTTCCAAATCTCATGACTCCCTTCATTGGAGAAACCTTCAGGAATACATAGTCGCCCACTGCAAACTCCACATCTCTCCGTCTGGGGTCTGCATAACTCTTCCGCCATCGAAAGTCAAGCGTTCTCTGATTAAAGGAACTATCTCTGAAGTGTACTACACTAGGTCTACATCATGCACCTTCGCTTCCCCCATTTTCATCCAACACAGAGGAGACCTACACTTTCTTCCATATAGTGCCTCATAGGTGGCATCCCTATGCTGGAGTGATAACTGTTGTTGTAGGCAAACTCCACCAAAGCTAGCTGCTCATCCCATTGACCTCCAAAATCCAAAACACTCATGCGAAGCATGTCTTCCAGTGTTTGGATTGTCCTTTCGATTTGTCCGTCTGTCTCGAGGGTGGAAAGCCGCATCAAGTTCAACTGTGCCAAGTGCCTCCCGCAACTTTCTCCAAAACCGAGAAGTGAATCAGGCCCTCTCGGCCGATATTATGGAAGCCGAAACTCCATGCAATCTGACTATTTCTCAAATGTAGAGCCGGGCGTACTGTGCCACAGAATATGTAGTCTTCACAGACAAGAAGTGAGCTGATTTGGTTAGGCGGTCTACAATTACCCATATCGAATCATATCCTCGCGTGGTACGAGGTAACCCAGTCACAAAATCCATAGAAATCATTTCCCACTTTCATTCTGGGATAGGGAGCTCTTGCAACTTCCCTGACGGTCTCTGGTGTTCAAACTTTACCTTCTGACAAGTCAAGCACTTGGACACAAAGTCTGCTATGTCTCTCTTCATGCCATTCCACCAATAGCTATCTTTCACATCATGGTACATCTTGGTGGAACCTGGGTGGACATTGTACAGTGTATAGTATGCCTCTCGCATGATTTCATCTCTGAGATTGTCCACATCGGGCACATACATCCTAGAACCTTGCACTAGGGCACCATCATTGGTAAATCCAAACTCACCACCTTCACCTTGCTGTACTCTTTCTATGATCTTCATTAATTGTTGGTCTCTGTATTGGGAAACTCTAACTCTATCTCGCAAGTCTGGTCTCACTGAAAAATGAGCCAACAAGACCCCCTCATCTGAAAGATCTAGGATTAAACCTTGATCCATTAACTCATGTACTTCCTGAATCAACGGTCTCTTCTCTGCTGAAATGTGTGCCAAATCGCTGTAAGATTTTCTCGCTAAAGCATCTGCTACTACATTGGCCTTCCCAGGGTGGTACTGGATGGTGCAATCATAGTTTTCCAGAAGCTCCATCCATCTCCTCTGTCTCAAGTTTAAATCCCTCTGTTGGAAGATGTACTTCAAACTCTTATGGTCGGTGTATATCTCGCACACTTCACCATACAAGTAGTGTCTCCAGATTTTTAGTACAAAGACTACAGCCGCCATTTCCAAATCATGGGTGGGATAGTTCTGCTCATGCCTCTTCAGCTGCCTTGAAGCATAAGCCACTACTTTTCCATTCTGCATCAAAACACACCCTAGGCCAACTCTGAAGGCGTCACAGTACATGGTGTATCCTTCACCGCTCATAGGTAGTGTTAACATAGGGGCAGTGGTTAGACACTCCTTATCCTCATCATTATAACTGACTCTATCTAGCTCTCTTCCTGTCCTTTGCATCTTATCCACTTCCATTTTCCTATTTTTGGTATTGTTGGTATCTTTTCAACCTGCTGTACTTATTCCTTAATTTTAGTCCTATCTCATTCTTACACCTTTTCCTTCAAAGATGTCTATCCCATCATCAACTTTAACTTTCTTTTTATTTCTTAGTCTTATCTTGATTACTAGTTTCATTACTTTGAGAATTCTAACCCTATGATTTACTCCTATCAGCACATTCTTCACCTTATGTAACACTTATAATTACCCATAGAGAATTTTTTTTTTGTACCCCCTTTTTTCCAACTTAACTATCATAACATTATCATTCCCTACCAGCCTTAGTAGGAAATTGCTTATCCTGGATGAATATGAGCCCCATAAACTATAAGTTCCATCTGAACTAACACGGCTGTAGGAAATATGTGTCATGCCTTAATTCCAAACAAGATACTTCACGTGTTCATTCTCCTTAATATAATCATATATACTGCCCATAGCTTTCTAAACTTTAGCCTCAAATTACCCATCAGCAACAATTTCATCTATTGAAACTCATCCATAAATAGTACTTCATCTAGCTCATAGTTTAAAACAGTAGCAAGCCTTAGTAGCTAACTCAATTTAACTCCTATCATTACTCTGATCGTCCTTTCATACTTAACACTATGTATGCACTTACTGTCATTCTCATATCAGGAAATTGTATATAAATTGGTGCCTATCAAAATCTCAAATAACTAGGTCTCCTTGCCTCGCCTCGCTCTCCTTATATAATGCTCTGGAATCAAAAACACGAGCTAAACTTGAAAAGAAAGAAAAATATCCTCTATATTCAACTACGCCCGATTGTCCATATAATAATGTTTAACCTATGTTTCTTAGTTTTTCTCTTCAAATTTCATCATCTCCTAGCATAATTGTCCTTTACCTATAAGATATCATCTGTATGAACCCTTTATCGTACCATTGTCCTTCCTGACATAATATTTTATAATTTATTAATTTTACTTATACTCGACCTATGATTCATATCTATTATAGTTTATATTGTGCCCTTAACTTTTGTTGATTCCTGAAGGATTTCTCTCGCTAATAGATTCTTCCAACACTAATTCCACCCTTATCTAGGGTCATTAATTTGATCCTTGAACTTTCTAGTGATTTATAACCACCCAGACTTGTCACTTTTCGTTCTACCCCTACTATTGTCCTGTCGTTATTGCTTCACTACAAAGTGATTCTGTTGATCACACTAAAGACGTTTGCCTGACATTCATAACGAACCTCTAACTACCTTCTCACTATCTCAAAAGTCTAACCTAAAGCCTCTGTGTCATTATCTATCATTCTTTTCCTCTCATCATACCTATTTGATCCCTTAGATTGACTTTTATTCAACTTACTGCTTACTAACTTCTCTTTCTCTGCCTAATTAGATAGTCCGCAATATCATCGCACACCTTCTACTTTTTACTCATTATTATTGTATTCCATACCTCCATCACTATTCTTGCTAATGTGGTCCCATTTTGAGTTTTCCATCCTTGTCATTCTCCTTGCCAAGAATAACACTTAGCCTACCCTATATCTTAACTTTGTTCCTTTTTATTATGCGCCATTCAGGTTGTCCTTTCATTTATTTCCTTTGTCTTACCCAAAATAGAACTTGACTATTCTATCCCTGATTCCATTCTTCTTCCTAACATGGCAGCTGTACTTGCTAACTATATCTTTCAGAGTCTCTACCACGTTATCACATATCTGTGCTACTCAGATTTGGTCCTTTGACCACTCTAGCTAGTACTTCCACTGGCATTTAGATTATATTTCATCTGGAATCAATTGTCCAAACTTTCATTCTGCACTTTCTTTATCCATTGGCCTTCCATGATTTATCTTTGCTAATTTATTACTCTTAATACTGTTATAATTAGATTATACTATTGTTTTGAACAATATGAAGTTAGAAAGGAACTCAGGAAATTGCAGTCATACCTTTATCGTATGATTTCTATTCTTATCCTTTAGCTTACATAATACCCTTTCTACCTCGAGAACTGATTCTGCAGTAATTTTATTTATTTGTTGTTATTATTATCATTATTATTATTATTATCATTATTATTATTTTCTATGTTTACTCAATTAGCCAAAACTTAAGATTCCGGGCACCCAAACCCGTCATCCAATTCAAAGGATTTACATCCATTGTGATCTGATTATATATGATTCCTATAATGAAACTTGTATCCTCTGCAAGATACCCGAGCCAACTATTCTCTACCACACTCTACAGTCCTATCTGGGGCACTATTTTGTTGGTCACCATTATTAGTAATAACTTTCGATCCCTTCTGAAAAGATAGGACTATACCCTAACTTGCTGCAATAAAGGTACTACATTTACCACCTTGCCCAAAACCATGTCAAATTAATGTCTCCTTTATCATATCATAGCTCTGTAAATCATCAATTCATAGTTTCGACCTTCTCTAAGTAATAGGGTTGTACTTTATTCCATACTGATACACACAAGGTCTACTATTCTCACTCTATAAGTGTCACCTTTACTTTGCAACTAGTCCGAAACCTCTGGTCTGATGGCAACTCTTGATGTAACTCTAGCTCATGTCAGTAATCGAGTCACTGACTCTAGTTATCACCCAACTGTGACCTTTCAATATTCTAACTCTAGACTCTTAGCCAGGAGTTCCCAACTCCTCTGCAAATATAGAACTCTGTTCTGGCATAACTGTACCAAAACAGAAGCCATCTCAAATACCCTCATTATGGAGCACCACGGGGATGCACGCAGCTCTACACAATAATCTCATGTCGGTACTGTAATCTGCAGCTTACAGAGCAGACATCGAGAACATTGTATAGTTACTATGATACGTCCTGACATACTAGGTCTCCTAATTTCTTATCTCTCCTGAATCTTCTATTATCACAAACTTATTCTGACTGGGTCATCTACTGATGACTGCCAGTAGTGGTATCCTCATCCTTATCTAGGGCAATTGTACTTTTAAGACTCACTCTTATGTACTCGTGCCTTACACGAAATGGGCACACCATTTAAACCCATACTGACAAAAATATAACATTTCTTGGAGTACGTATCCTCATGATAGACCTCACATGTCTACTAACTTTATTTCACATTTCTGTGTACTCCACGAAAATCAAGACACTAACTGAGGTAATCTTATATTTCCCGAGGTATAACGTAGAATCTAGAAACAAAGAATTACAGGAAAAGACGCAAAATGTAATCCTATACTCCGCATGTGACTCCTAGTAGACTCTTCCCAACACTTAGATAATTTTTCCCTATGAATCTGGAGCCTAAGCTCTGATACCACATTTGTCACGACCCAACCTATGGGCCAGACCGGCACTAGGACCTAGGCGTTAAAGCCCTCGAGGCCCGTAGTAAGCCTTAACTATTCATTTACCCAACTCTAAGGCCCATTTGGGCCCAATATCAAGAAAACAAACGGACAGAGTCCGACCATAAAATGGACTTTCCAACGGGGAGTTTTCGACTCACCCGACCTGTAAACATAATAAATACTCAATTGGGGAGCTCAGCTCACCCTCCACATACTCATATCCTCATAAAAATAAATGGGAGCTCAGCTCCCTCATCCAATCCATCAAACATGCATATCATTATACGTTTACAGGTCCAACAAGATAATAATATTACAGACCATAATCAAATAAATACTTCTAACACATGCGGAAATTCTAGGAGTAAATAAGATTACACAAATATCGATAAACAACCTGCGAAGGAGAAAAGCAGGTTAACCAAAATAAAATCCTCCTGTAGCCTGAAAAAAAATATTGAACAGGAGTGAGCGTTCGACTCAGAGAGTAAAATATCAATTTTAACCATAATCTCTATAACTATCTAAAACTAATGCACCCTGTAAAGTGAAATGCAACATCAACAACATTTTCACATCATAACATCAAAAAGGTAATTTGGAGCACTCACGCACCCTGTAGCATCAATCATAACATATGGGAGCTGATCCCCTATACAGCTCTCTTAAATCCAACCTAGTGCCAGCGAAGAACTCAAGCCGGACTTTCGCTTAATAAACCAAATCGAGGGTCCCAGCGAAGAACTCAAGCCGTGACTACCCCTCGAAGGATCGGGTCCCAGCGAAGAACTCAAGCCGTGACTACCCGTCCTATCCATAGTCCACACCACATCACACGCACGCCAATGCACGCACACTGCTCCAAATTACCACAACAACATCCATGGCACTTTAACAGTTATCAATGCAACATAAATCGTGCCTAGAGTTTAACTACATAAATATATGCATATAAGTGATGCATGGGCATACTTGAACATATAATAATAGTGAAATTACAATTAAAATTAATATTTTACTCACAGACTTGACGGTGGTCACTGAGGCGGCTGGGCGGAGGAAAAGGGCTGTCCCGACTCACCTGACAATTACATTACATTTATTTAATACAAATGACCCAATACAAATCAAGAAAAGACCAAATACGTCCTAAGTTGTGCCGAAAATCCGACAGAGTCTCCCCTATACCTAGGACCTACCCAACCTGTAAAAGGGCTCAAAACACACTTCTATATCCACAATCCATATATCCACAACTCAATCACATCACATAGCCCCTCTTGGGCCCATCAAATCAATCATCCATCACAATATGTAAAATTTCAATTTAGTCCTTATAATTGATCATTTTTGCAAAAACTGCTCAAATAAGCTCTAAAATTTATAAAACTCTGCCCCGCGGTCCTTAGAAATATTACTAAACTATTGCAAAAAGAATCGTAATTTTCTAAGCTACCATGAATATTTTATGGATTTTTAATCCTATTTAAGCACTAGAAAATTACGAAAAAGCAAGGTTCGGGTTTACCTTTGCCGATCCCGACTTCGGGAATGCGCTCGGGACGTCTGACAATGGTGGGGTAGCCAAAACCTCGATCCAATTTGGAGACTTTTCCGATGCGGTCTGTTCGACGGAATTCGGATCCCATTAACCGCCGAATTTCCGCGAATTGAGGATACCTACACGAAGCCCAATAATAATATATAAAAAAATCAGGGGTGTTACACCCAAGTTCACCCGAACTCATGGCGGATCCTAGTGGCCTTCAGAGGCCTTTGCCGAGCCAAAGGACTCAGTCCAACGACGAAGGTATTCGCTGAGCTACATAGGCTAACTCGCCGAAAGGACGATGAGTACTGGTTCTTTCAGGCGAAGCCACATTGTGGGCTCTTTACCGATCTGCCCTTCTCCCTGAAGAATTGGAAGAATCGCTTCTTTATTCTGAGGAGCAAAATTCTGAACGGCTTTGAGGGTTTCCCACGTAGCTGGCTACACCAGGGTCCCTTACTTCCGAAGCTCATCACCCTGAATAGGGAAGAGGGCCTAATGGTGATGGAACTGAAAGATCAGGCGGCCAGATAGAAATTCTCTTGTTTAGATGCAGTGACAGTCGAACTGCATCACTGGACTATGCAGCTGGTCACTGGCCAAGAACGCGGGCTTCAGCTCTCTGACCTCGGCTTCAATACTTTCTATATCTCTGATCTTTGGGCTTTAACGATCTCACTGACCTTTCCTTTGTGCAGGTATAGCGAGCGGCGAGGCTTCTAAGGAGAGCCGGAAACGGAAGAGAGAGGTCTCCTGAAAGGTGCGGGAGATGAAGCATTCCGAGCTGCTTCGGACGCCCAAGCATGATCCCGGAGAGATGCACGGAGGCTTGTCTCAACCCTCGGGACAGCCGATCCCCGACATAGAAGTGGTCCGGTCTCCTCCTCGTCAAGAAAAGCCGCCACCGCTCCCTCCAGTTGCTTCGAGTGCGAAAGGGGGTCCTCCCCAACCACCTATGAGGACCCTTTCCAGTGGCGCCCAAATCCTGATCCACTCGCTGGAGAAGAACCGCACGATTCAAGAGAACCCGGGTTTTGCTAAGGTCTTGGGGTCCTCCATCTGCCTTCGGGAGGATCGGGATAGGCTAACCCCGAACAGCCTCGACGATATCCTGACACAAACTATGAGCCTGAGCGTGGAGAGTCTGGTGAACCAATATATTATTCGGGAGAAGGCTCACCGCTTGAGGCAGGATGTCGAGAAGGTGGGTCAGGAAGCTGCTTCCCTCCGATCTCAAGTTTCGTCCGCCCAAAACTACATATCTGAAATTGAGGGGCGGATGAAATTCTATGAGGATAAGCTGGCCGAGCAGGCTCATGTTCTTGAAGAGGTTCGGGCGCTCCGAGCTGCTGAAGTCACTCGCTTCACTGAGGAGCTTAAAGCAAAAGAAGAAGAGGCAGTGACAAGGGAGGCCGGTGCTTATGTGAATGCTCATGGGGATCTCTTGGCCGAGCTCAGGAAGCGTTATCCCGAGGAGGACTTCTCCTGGATGGTGGATCTGGCTCCCCAGGACGAGGAGGATAGCGAGGAGGAGGCCGAAGGTGATAGAGGGGGTGACCAAAATGTAGAACAGGCTGGGGGTGATCCTCCAGCCGAATGACTTGTATAAATTTTAATTTGAAATGAAATGAAGTTCCCCTTTTTGTTCAATGATTGGATGCGATCGGAAAGTATCTGAGTTGCATAAGCACTTGATTGTCTGAACATATTAGAACAATAACTAAAAGTGATTATTAATCTAAGTGCAAGAGGTCGAAAAACACTATAAGCATGAGATCGGCTGAGAACAAACACTAAACGAGACTTGATTAAAATTAGAAATTGGAAATTTGATTTGAACACTTAAGATCGGAATCATCATTAAACCGATTGGAACCTTAACTTTATTAGACGATTATCCCCAACCTTTTAAAAGGGAGATCGGCAATAAAACTGGTGATATGAAGGTCTAGTGTTGGTTCAATCTCGTTTGACAAGAGAGATCAGAAATGTAATTGACTGGTCAGGGGACTTGACAATTGGTTTGAGAGATCGGTAAAGCTTTAAATGATATGGGGACTTAGTATTGATTCGATTCCTTTTGAGGAGAGATCGAAAATGTGATTGGCTGGCAAAGGAAAACTCAATGCTGGGGATCGGTTTCAAAGTTTATTGATTTCGGGGATCGGCCAAAATATGGTGTCGACAAATAGGTTATCGGTAGGTATAGTTCGGTAATTCATTAGATATGCAATGGGAACATGTCATGCCTTACAAGGGATAAGGTGTGACATGTTTTAGAAAAGGTCCCTTAGGCAAATCCCACATTGGCAAAGCATGGAGATGGTCTTGGGTTTAAAAAATAATGATATATAAAATGGGGGAACTAATCACTAGAGGTGCCTTTTGGTGAAATGGCCTGGAGAGTTGGAAGAACTCTAGGGTTAAGCGTGCTCGCTTAAGAGAAATCCTAGGATGAGTGACCTCCTGGGAAGTTCTCCATTCCACCTATGGAATAAAACCGCCAGGTTTATGGCCAAAGCAGACAATTCCTATAGTGGTTAGAGCCTAATTATTACAATTGGTATCAGAGTCGTTTGCGTGTCCTCTCGGGTGATGGTGGGGCAAATCTCAGTAAGTACGCTGAGTCCCGAAAGGGGAAGAGAAAGGTCCCTTAGACAAATCCCACATTGTCAAAGCACGGAGATGGTCTTGAGTTCAAAAAGTAATGATATATAAAATGGGGGAACTAATCACTAGAAGCACCTTTTGATGGAATAGCCTGGAGTGTTAGAAGAACTTTAGGGTTAAGCGTGCTCGCTTGAGAGAAATCCTAGGATGGGTGACCTCCTGGGAAGTTCTCCATTCCACCTATGGGTCAAAATCGTGAGACCTATGGCCAAAGCGGACAATTTCTCTAGTGGTTAAACCGTTATACCAAATGAAGAAGGACATTGCAGAATATGTTGCCAAATGCCTAACTTGTCAGCAAGTAAAGGCAGAACACTAAGTGCCAGCAGGGTTGCTACAGCCATTGCCAATTCCTGAGTGAAAATGGGAGAGAATCACTATGGATTTTATGACAGGACTTCCACATACACAGAAGAATCATGATACAGTTTGGGTTATTATTGATAGATTGACCAAGTCTGCACACTTTCTGCCAGTGAGGATGGATTATAACCTGGAAAGACTGGCTAAATTGTACATTGATGAAGTGTTGAGGTTGCATGGAGTGCCAGTGTCTATTTTGTCTGATAGAGATCCTAGGTTCACTTCTAGATTCTGAGGTAGTCTCCAAAAAGCCCTAGGGGCTAGATTAAACTTCATTATAGCATTCCATTCCACCTATGGGATAAAACCATGAGGCTTATAGCCAAAGTGAACAATTCCTCTAGTGGTTAGAGCCCGACCATTACAATTGGTATCAGAATCGCTCGCGTGTCCTCTTGGGCGATGGTGGGGCAAACCTCATCGAGGACGCTGAGTCCCGAAAGGGGGGGAGGAAGGTCCCTTAGGCATATTCCACATCGGCAAAGTATGGAGATGGTCTTGGGTTCAAAAAGTAATGATATATAAAATGAAAGAACTAATCACTAGAGGTGCCTTTTAGTGGAATGGCCTGGAGAGTTAGAAAAACTCCAGGGTTAAGTGTGCTAGTTTGAGAGAAATCCTAGAATGGGTGACCTCTTGGGAAGTTCTCCATTCCACTTATGGGACAAAACCATGAGGCCTATGGCTAAAGTAGACAATTCCTCTAGTGGTTGGAGCCCGACCGTTACAATTAACATTAGAGCTGCTCGCGTGTCCTCTTGGGTGATATTGAGGCAAACCTCAGCGAGGACTCTGAGTCCCGAAAGGGAGGGAGAAAGGTCCCTTAGGCAAATCTCACATCGGAAAAGCATGGAGATGGTCTTAGGTTCAAAAAGTAATGATATATAAAATGGAGGAACTAATCACTAGAGGCGCCTTTTGGTGGAATGGCCTGGAGAGTTGAAAGAACTCCAGGATTAAGCGTGCTCACTTGAGAGAAATTCTAGGATGGGTGACCACCTGGGAAGTTCTCCATTCTACCTATGGGATAAAACTGTGAGGCTTATGGCCAAAGCGAATAATTCCTCTAGTGGTTAAAGCCCGACCGTTACAGAACCTAAATAGAGCGATTTGGTTTGATTCAATTTTTTATTTATTTCGGTTTGATTCTATTTCTAAAATATGACAATTCATTCAATTCAGTTTTGATAATTCGATTCGGTTTTATTTGGTTTGAACCAAATGCTCAGCCCTAGCATTTGGTCTCAAAGCTAAAATCGCTTTTTGTTCTTATTTTCTACGAGCAAGTTTTAGCATTGATGTTGCTAATAGGAACTTCTAAACAAAATATTAGAAGGAATTCTCATTGCTAATAGACAATTGAATAATTGATAATTCATAAATATACAATTGAGCAATGATATATGAATAATTTATAATTTAATTTTGAGAAAGAGTATTAAAAAAATTTTATTTTGTTTCGCACTTGGAAACTCAAAGAATTGTGATTTAAATTTTATAAAATATGTCCTCTACTTACGATGCACTACATTAGAGAACGAGTGCAGTGAGAAATATGCAAGGGTGTAGGGCATTCATCGAAAGTGACGCACCATGCCGGCGCTTGGGTGTGGTGTTAAATAAGCAAGGGTTCTCACATCATGGACGGGTGTGGATAAAAAAGCTAGTCTATAGGATAGATAGTAGAATAGATAGCGGAACAGAACCCAAGATAGGCATAGAGAACAATAAAAGATATCATAGAAGGAGATCAATTAGGAAGGAATAGGATAGGAGGAGAATCAGGGTTGGTACTTGGAATGTTGTATCACTTACAAGAAATTAACGGAGCTTGTGGATATCTTAGAAAGGAGAAGGGTGAATATTCCTTGCATCCAGGAAACTAAATGGGTAGGAGAGAAAAACAAGAAAGTGGGTAATTTATGATACAAACTATGATTTATTGGAAAGGAGAGGAACAAGAACGGAGTGGGCATAATCATAGACAGGACATTGAAAGATACCGTAATAGCTGTGAAAAGAGTAGGAGATAGAATTATACTAGTAAAGCTAGCACCAGAAGGAGAAATATTAAATATAGTTAGTACTTATGCCCCACAAATAGGACAAGTTAGTAAGAGTAAATAAAGATTTTGGGAAGATATAAATGACCTAATACAAAGCATACCAAATGAAGAGAATATTTTCATCGGTGGAGATTTGAATGAACATGTAGGAAGTAATAGGCAAGGTTATGAAAATGTTCACGGAGGTTTTGATTTTGACAGCCGAAATAAGGAGGGGAAAAGCATCCTGAATTTTGCTATGGCGTACGACCTAATACTAGCAAATACCTACTTTGTAAAAATGGAGTCATATTTAGTGACTTTCAAAAGTAGGCAACATAAAAGCCAAATTGACTTCCTCTTAACCAAGAAGACAAATAGAGCTATATGCAAGGATTGCAAGGTCATTCCGGGAGAGGCTTTAATAAGTCAGCATCAGTTAGTGGTCTTGGATGTCAAGTTTAGGAACAATTCAAGTAAGGCTAGAATAAATATTTTAGCTCGAACAAAGTGGTAAGAGTTCAAAGGAGAAAAGCAAGTGAAGTTTAAAAATGAGCTTCTCGAGTCCAAAGCATGAAAGCTGGAAGTGGAGGCCAATGGTATGTGGATACAGATGGCATCAAAGATTAGAGAAATAGCTAGAAAAGTACTTAGAGAGTCTAGAGGACATGGACCACCTTCAAAAGAGATATGGTTGTGAAATAAGGAAGTACAAAAGGTAGTGAAGAGAATGAGGGAATGGTATAAGAAATTATCTAAGTGTGATAATAATGAGGAGTATGAACAGTATAAGATAGCAAAGAAAAAGGCAAATAAGGCAGTTAGTCAAGTAAAACCGCAAGCCATTAAAAAGTTACATGAGAATCTTGGAACTAAAGAATGGGAGAAAGATATTTATAGATTAGCAAGGATGAGAGAAGAAATATTAAGATCTCAATCAAGTTAGATGCATTAAGGATAAAGAAGAAAAAATGTTAGTGAAAGATGAGGATAATAAAGAAAAATGGAGAAATTATTTTGATAATCTCTTTAATAATAGTCAAAGTAGTAATAGCGTAAATATATACTACAAAGCAATAGAAAATAATGTGAATTATACTAAAAGGATCAGATCTTCATAAATAAAGGAAGTACTTAAGAGAATGAAAGTGGGTAAAGTGTGTAGACCCGATGGAATACCAATTGAAGTGTGGAAGTATTTGGGAGATATGGGAGTGGCATGGTTAACTAAATTATTTAATAAGATTCTAAACTCAAAGAAAATGCCTGATGAATGGAGGAGGAGTATTTTAGTATCTATTTTTAAAAATAAGGGAGACATGAAAAATTGCTCAAACTATAAGGAAATTAAACTCATGAGCCATACGATGTTAGTCATAGGATTAAAGCCAGATGGTTGAAGTGGAGATGTGCCATAGGAGTTTTATGTAATCACAAGATTCCCAATAAGTTAAAAGGAAAATTTTCCCGTACAGTCTTACGACAGGCCATATTATATGGTAGTGAGTATTGGGCAATTAAGGAGTCGTATGTGTCTAAGATAAGAGTTGCAGAGATGAGAATATTAAGATGGATGAGTGGCCATACTAGACTAGATAAAGTCCATAATGAGAGTATTAGAGAAAAGGTAGGAGAGGTGCCATTGAGGATAAGTTGAGAGAAGGGAGATTGAGGTTGTTTGGTCATGTGAAGCGTAGATATACGGAGGCTCTAGTTAGACAAGTAGGTCATATTTGGTTAGAGAATAGAAAGAAAAGAAGTAGTAGACCTAAACTGACTTGGAGGAGAGTAGTATAATATGACTTATAAGCATTACACATTTTCAAGGATTTAACCCAAAATCGTTTAGAGTGGAGAAAGATAATTCATATAGCCGACTCTAATAAATTTTTGGAATAAAGGCCTAATTGAGTTAAATTGAGTATAATATATTATTATTAGATTAACTCTCAAATTAATTCTTACTTTTGCAAAATATTTAAACTTAAATTAATTTAGCTAATTTAAATGAATTAATTATCTAGCCTAGTTTAGTTCAATGATTGCAGATATTAGGATTGTCATAGTTCTCAGAGGTCCCAAGCTGAACTAAAGAATCGAATCGAATCGAAGTTATTTTGACACTTGGGTTCAGTTCTGATTCTTCACTAAGAATCAAACCGAAATCGTATTGAAATCAAACTAAAGTTATACTAAATTGAGAGTCGAATTTATACATATATTTTTATATTTTTTTAAATGCATTTTATATTTTCAATATAACTATATATATTTATATGTGTATATATAATTATAAACTAAATACAATCTAACATTTTATTTCACTTATGTATTTTTTTTAATAATTTTAATTATAAATATATTAAATTATTTTATAATTCTTAATTATATATATATATATGAATTCATAGTTAAATTTTATAAAATTAATAAATACTTAAAATGTATATTATATGATATATTTATTATATTATATTATATAATATATTTAATTTTAAATTATTTATATACCTTATAATTAAAGATTATATAATTAAAAATAGTTAAGAAATATATTATATGATATATTATATATTAATAATTTAATTTAAAATTTAAATATTAATTTAAATATAAATTTTTGAGAAAATAATTATATAAAATTATTTCAATAATCGAAATCGTACCAAATCAAATTAAAATAGTACGCTCCTATCAGATATATTATTCACTTGACAGACTTATATTCAAGTTTCAACTCTAATAATGCCCTATTAAAAAAAAATATTTTGAATCGGATTATATGAGTTCTCAAAATTAACTCTTAATTAATTTATAATTAATTTATAATTTTATAAATTAATTTATAATTTTATAAATTAATTTAAATTTTAATTATTTTTAATTTTATATGAATAGAAATAAATTGTATTTCATTTTGAATCCAACGAAATTTGAATTAAATTAACAAATCACATTAAAAATTACCACCACAATTTGGAATGGATATATGAATGAATTTTGTACTTTTATTCACTCTAAAAATGGGATGCGGTGAAAATGGGAAAACTTAACAAAATAGTTTATTAACTTTATATTTAAAAATTTTAATAAAAAATATTAAAGAATTTTGTCTTCGATTTTTCTTCTTGATAATCACGACAGACGACGATTATATTTTTTATATTTATGATCATATGGTCCTATTTTATAGCAACGTTTTGATTTTAATTAAATTATTATTTTTTATTTATATTATTTAATGATATAATATTTAAATATTTAAAAATTAAAAAATAATTTATAAAAAATTATCCTTTTAATTCTTAAAATTTAAGAAATATTTTAATTAAAGTTAATAAAATAATATTATTATTTTTATAATTAATAATTAATATAATAATTATTTTTATTAAAAAAATATATTTTAAATTATTATATAAATAATTAATTATTATTAATTAATATTTAACCATCATTATAAAAAAAAAAAAGGCGAAGAACAGTTAATATTAATCTATCAGTGCTTAAAATTACTCAATATTTATGATGATTATGATGGCGGCGATGGTTGGCTGTTGGGTCGCAGAAGGAAAATTTAAATGGCACTAAGGCGAAGTGGAAATATTGAAAAACTGGGAAAAAGGCCCACAGGAGATTAAGACGAAAGCAATAAACGCCAATAATTGCAGACTATTGAGACCAATTAGCATCAGCATAGCACCTCACCGCTACCTAAAGGCTGAACGAGCTGCCGTTGCGACAAAAACAGGAGCGTCCTTTCTCTTCATTATAAATCCTTCACCATTAATTCAAAAACGCCTCTTCTCTCGCTCTCCCTCTCTCATGGGTGAAGCAGATGCTCCCCCGCCGCCGCCGCTACCGGCTCTCTGCCCCCAGAACTTCAATACAACATTTGTAGTCATCCCCACTAAACTCACTCTCCCTTCCAAACCTCTCTACACCTCCAGCCTCCCTTCTCACCACACACGCGGCAACGGCTTCGTCTCCTCTCCACCACTTGCCTTCGAGTTGGCATCTTTCAAATCTTCCTTATCTTACACTTCTCTTAAGGACATCCTCCCTTCCACAGCTGTCAACTCTCCTACCGCCGCTGCCTCCGCCTGTGGTTCCGCCTCGCGAAATATCTCCATCCGCAATCGCCTCGTCAAGCAGGCGGCGTGGGCCTACCTCCAGCCTATGTCTTCGACGCCGGATTCATCAAGCCAACACTTCCTTCGCCGCCTCTGGCTGCAATTCTCTGTGCGCAACCCCATCGCTACTTATATTCGGTTCATTAGTAGTCATGTGATTCCTAGTATTACAGGAGCCTTTGATCGGATTCTTCGTGCCATTGGGTTCCGAATGGAGAGATAGCACTGGCTGACCATTTTTAGAACTAATTCAAATGTGTATAAGTTCAGTGTGTGCTCTTAAAATTGTAAAACCAAAGATTACAAAGACAAACAAATCTGTATTGGAAGAAAAAGAAAAAGAATGAATCAAATTGAATTCAGAATTGAAGAAAACAAATTTCTTCTCTTTTCAAGGGTTTCGCTTTTTTTTTTTTTTTGTACAATTGGTTACAATCTTCAGTTTTGGATTGGCTTAGAACGGCGGAGCCTATTTCGGGCCTGTTGGAGCTTGTCATTGATGGCATCAGGTTCAGGGACGGTGCTTGGGTCCACCGAGTGTACTTGTTCTGTTTGTTCGTGGTGGTGGACTTGGACTTGATTGGATTTTGGTGACTCCGAAACTGCACGGTTGATGCTGCTGCTGGGCGGTGGTGGGGGTCTTGGTGGCCACTTGCTGTTCTTATGTTTGCTCATTGAGGGTGATTCACTTATACTCCGTGCTGAGGGTACGCTTGGTTCATGGTTGCTTTCCTTCTGCAAGGTTGTTTAGTTTAGTACTAATTGATTGATTTGATTATGTTTGTGCATTTTGTAATTGTGAATGATTACATATTAAACTACCCAAGCTCAGTTTCTGTAAGGGTGGCATTTGCATGATAATGGATGCTAAAATTTACTAAATCACAATTCGCAATCTTCAATTTGGAGATGGGGGAATGAAATGACAAAATCAATTGTTGTATAAGGTTGCCTATGATAATTGACAGGCTGAGGATGCAAGGGAAATAGGAGAGGAATAATGAAGCTTAAAAGCTTGAAAGACCAGATTGGGTTGAAGCAAATATTTACTCGAGGAACCAACCGAAGGATTCCTCATTGAATATAGGAAGTTGCTGCTTGCAGAGATCAAAGTTGTTGGCTTGCAGCCAGTTTTTTGTGTATTTATCTTTCTCTTGTGTGATAATCTTCTGTGGTTTTGTGTCTAGTTTGCACAAAAATTTTTTACCTTAGCAGTTGTGCCTGAAAATTTTCCAGATTGAGCAACCAAGTACTCAAGAACTTGAAAGAATGTATTCTGCCCAAGTTTTGTGCAGTTTTGACAATAGTAAATGGCAAAGTCCCAGGCTTTAGCCTTCAACTCCAGTAGCTTCCTGTCGATATCTGTTTCGTGCTTTGCTACAAAAGGCCTCAGCAAAGTTTCATAGATGTAGCCAGTTCCCTACATTGAGCAAAGTTTTACCATTTCAATTTTGCTTAAAATTCAGTGAATAAAATTCCCACCATTCATCTGCTTTTGCTTACCTTTGTTTTTGGATGCCACAAGTAGATAAAGAATGCCAACTTCATCTCACCATACATTGGTAACCTTCATCATAAGATGAGCACAATATCAAGCACAAAGAGCAAATTAATTTACCACTAACACAAATTCACAGAGCTTTGCTTACCATGAAATAAATATATCCCCTATCCTCTCACAAACAGTAAGAAGTGCAATGATTATCCTGCAAAATCAATGAGAATCACACTTGTAACTGAAGGAAATTTAAAGAATAATGCAAATAAAGCCTAAAAAGGCAAAAAGCATGTTAATTATGGGACACTATGGCGGGTGAGGCATATTTGCCCATTTATTTGTTGAGTGTGACAATGATAGATTGAACATTTTCACAAGCAGATAACTTCAGAAGTTAAAAATGAATCAACTGCTCACATAATTGCAATGACCAATTTATAGGAAGTCAATCTCATCCATTACTAATCCATTAACCAATCTTCAAGAATAAACATAACATGTAAATGGTGGAATCTTAATAGGCTACATGCCCTTACTTATAAGATTTGACCAATTTCATTGCAATCTTGGCCTATTATTGGCAACTTGGAGAAAAATATTGCTGCTAAACTTAGAATGTCTGCAATTCCCTCGCCTATTATTGGAAAATTTGAGAAAGATATTTTGCTGGTAAATTTTGAATTATATTTCTGAAGAGAACCTTAAACAAAACCAATTTCAATCTAAAATTCCTGGTCTGAAAGGACATACGGCCTTACCAATATTGACACCAGAATCTAAGTTCTTCAATTTCAACTCTGTTCTTCTCTATAGATTTGAAACATTCAAAAGCAGGGTATGCATACCCAAAAAGCAACCTGGCATAAAAAAAATGATAATTAAGCACCAAAAGAAGAGCATTTAAATCCCATTAACATCATTCAAAAGAGAGAAAAGGGTAGATAAAGTTGCACAAAGAAAACAAAGAATCAAACCAAAACAAGAGGAAATGAAATTGGTTCATCAATGACATACACAAGACATCTGGTGATGAAATCTCCTAACATCCTTAATCTCTATAGCAAGGACCCGCCAAAAATTCCTGTACAACATCCATTAAAATTTTTCCTCATCCAATCCACAAACCAAGTAAGAGTGGACAAATAAGAAGAACAGGAACAAGAAGAAGACATTCATCCAAGAAAAAGGGAAGAAGTTGGACCTGTTTATTAATATAGATCAAAATGATGAAGAAGAAACTTTCGTTTGAAGATATCAAAATACTGACATCAAATTAAATAAAAAAAAAAAAAGAAACAACCGTAAAAACAGTGACCCCAGTTCAGAATATTAAAAATAAAAAAGCATGAGATTCTTGAGAAGGGAAATGGGTTTTAAACCTTCTTTGTTTTCTGCGAAATGCGGATGGAGATAGAGAAAGAGATACAAAAATTTCGCAGAAACGTGAGAGCGGGGAAAGGGACGAGGTCTCTATCTCTAACAATGAATGTGCATAGAATAAACTAACTCAAATCTCTCCTTTAAATACATATATAAGAAAGGTGGTTAGTTTAAAGGAGGAGAGAATAGTGGATAAAGAGGGGAAAAAAATGGAGGGAGGGATTTCTTGGCACGGACGCCTCTGTTAACATTTTACACGCAAGTCCGCAAGAGGGATTTCTTGGGATTCTTCTCACGGTTTCAACGCCTGGGTAGTTCCTGCTTCTGTTTGGGTATTTTTGTCATTTTATTTCTTTAAAACAAGTTCCGTTAAATGGGTCCGGTCTCACTTATTTGTAGCTTACTCATATGATAAATTTAACATAAATAAGAAATTTTCAAAAAGGAAAGTATTCATATCTATATCCAAATATATATATATTTAATTAATTTATAAATGTTAAATTAATTAAAATTTCAGTTGATCTAATTTAAAATAATATGTCAATGAATGGCAATTATTTTTGATCTTATTCGACCCATCTTGAATTTCTATAACTCACCTAACATAACGATGTATTGTTTTTTTTATTGAAAAATAATTTATTTTTATATATTCATATATTTAAATATTATAATTTTTTTAAAAATATAAATATATTATTAAAATTGTGTTTATGATTTATTTTTAATAAATAAATTTATATTATATAATAATAAATTAAAATAAAAAAAAATAAAAAGAAAAGTTCTCACAGGGTGAAGTTAATCTGCTGCAGTGCTTTTGCTTTTGTATACTTATGGGAAGAGGTACAAAAGTAGGAAGAGATAAATAACAGCCAAATTGGGATTTTTGGAAATGAGTCTCGTAAGAAATGATCTTGCCGTGGCCATAAAAACTTATGCCCACCTATATCTGTTAGGCAAGGAGTGAGATAGTTAGGCTTGAAGGAGAAGGAGGAGGAGGAAAGCTTGAGGTAGTGTTTAGACAATGAGAAAGTAAAGGAAAGTGAGAAAGAGAAGAGTTAGAACAATATGAGATCATGAAAAAATTAGTCTAAATCCATCTCCAAAACTAGTTAAAGAAGAAAAAATTTTTAAATTATATATAAAATTTAGGCAAACCTCCTTTAGGTGAAGTTAGGTTTAGTTCATTTTATTTATATGGTATCAAAACCTATATTATTTTAATATTGAATCACTCGCAAATATATTTATTTATAAATTTCATACTTTAAATATTCATGTTTTGGTGTGAGAAGAGTATGCTAGCTCACATTAATTTGAGATAAGGTGTATGGACTTGAGCAAATATCCTAACTTTAGTGATGAATTATATCTGATTTATTTTATCTACAATTAAAAAGTTAGAAATATATATATTTTTTTAAAAAATATATTTTAAATATTGTTAAAAAAATAAAAATTATTTAAAAATTTTTACTATTTAAATTTAACTTTAAAATAATTTTAATATCTTGTCACGACCCAACCTATGGGCCGGACCGGCACTAGGACCTGGGCCAGCTTAAAGCCCCCGAGGCCCGTAGTAAGCCTAACTGTTCATTAACCCAACTCTAAGGCCCATTTGGGCCCAATATCAAGAAAACAAACGGACAGTCGGCCATAAATGGACTTTCCAACGGGGAGTTTTTGACTCACCCGACCTGTAAACACAATATATAGTCATTTGGGGAGCTCAGCTCACCCTCCACATACTCATTAACATAAAATAAATGGGAGCTCAGCTCCCTCATCCAATCCATCAAACATGCATAGCATATTTAGTTTACAGGTCCAACATGATAACAATATTACAGATCATAATCAAATAATTTCTGCTAACACATGCGGAAATTCTAGGAGTAATTAAAATTACACAAATATTGATAAACAACCTGCGAGGTAGAAAAGCAGGTTAACCCAGAACAAAATATCCTCCTGTGGCCTGTAAAAATTTTTGAACAGGAGTGAGCGTTCGACTCAGAGAGTAAAATATATCAATCTTAACTATAATCTCTATAACTATCTGAAACTAATGCAATCCTGTAGAGTGAAATGCAACATTTACATCATATTCACATCATAGCATCAAAAAGGTAATTTGGAGCACTCACACACCTGTAACATCATTCATAGTATATGGGGTGATCCCTATCTGACTCTCTTAAATCAATGCGGTGCCGTGAAGAACTCATTTCGGACTTCCACTTAAATACCAAATCGGGGTCCCAGTGAAGAACTCAAGCCGTGTCTACCAGAAGGACCAGGGTCCCGAAGAACTCAAGCGTGTCTACAGTCCTATCCATAGTCCACACCACATCACACGCACGCCAACGCACGCACACTGCTCCAAATTACCACAACAACACTCATGGCACATTAACAGTTATCAATGCAACATAATTCGTGCCTAGAGTTTAACTACATAATTATATGCATATAAGTGATGCATGGGCATGCTGAACATATAATAATATCGAAATTACAGTTAAAATTAATATTTTACTCACAAACTTGACGACAAATTACTGTGGCGGCTGGGCGGAGGAAGAAGGCTGTCCCGGCTCACCTGACAATTACATTACATATATTTAATAAATTTGACTCAATACAACAAAGAAAAAGATCAAGTACGTCCTAAGTCGTGCCGAAAATCCGGCAGAGTCTCCCCTATACCTAGGACCTACCCAACCTGCAAAAGGGCTAAAAACGCACTTCTATATCCACAATCCATATATCCACAACTCAATCACATCACACAGCCCATCCTGGGCCCATCAAATCAATCATTCATCACAATATGGAAAAATTTCAATTTAGTCCTTATAATTGATCATTTTTGCAAAAATTGCCCAAACAAGCTCTAAAAATTATAAAACTTTGCCCCGCGGTCCTTAGCAATATTACTAAGCTATTGCAAAAAGAATCGTAATTTTCTAAGCTACCACGAATATTTTATGAATTTTTAATCCTATTTAAGCACTAGAAAATTACGAAAAAGCAAGGTTAGGGTTTACCTTTGCGATTCGACTTGAGAACGCTCGGGATGCTCGACGATGGTGGGGTAGCCATAACCTCGATCTAATTCGGTGACTTTTCCGGTAGGCTAGTGCATCGGCGGAAATTCACGCATCCAGGACAAGCGTCGAATTCGCGATTTGAGGATACCTACACGAAGCCCAATAATAATATATAAAAAATCAGGGGTGTTACATTCTTCCCCCCTTACAGAAAATTCGTCCTCGAATTTTACACAAGGCAGAATAAAGCACATGATTATACATTGAACAAATAAGGGTACTTGCTACGCATGTCCCGTTCTGACTTCCAGGTGCACTCTTCCACCGACTGACTCCTCCACAAAACCTTAACCATAGGGATCTGTTTTGATCTCAGCTGTCTCACTTGGTAGTCCACTATGGCTACAGGCTGCTCCTCAAATGTCAAATTTTCTTTTAGCTCTATCACATCAGGCTGCAGTACATGAGAAGGATCGGGAATGTATTTCCTGAGCATGGAGATGTGAAACACGGGATGAACGTGAGAGAGGTTGGGTGGTAGCTCCAACCGGTAGGCAACTGCTCCAACTCTATCCGTAACCTCAAAATGTCCGATATACTGAGGTGCCAACTTGCCCTTCTTTCCGAATCTCATGACTCCCTTCATTGGAGATACCTTCAGGAATACATAGTCGCCCACTGCAAACTCCACATCCCTCCGTCTGCAGTGCATAACTTTTACGTCTCTTGAAAGTGTCCTCGATCGTTCCACGATTAAAGGAACTACCTCAAGTGTCTTGCACTAGGTCTACATCATGCACCCTTGCTTCCCCATTTCTGTCCAACACGGAGAGACCTACACTTTCTTCCATATAGTGCCTCATAGGGTGCCAACCCTATCTTTGGAGTGATAAGCTGTTGTAGGCAAACTCCACTAAAGCTAGCTCATCCCATTGACCTCCAAAATCCAAAACACTCATGCGAAGCATGTCTTCGATGTTTGGATCGTCCTTCAATTTGTCCGTGCATACGAGGGTGGAAAGCCGTCTTGAAGTTCAGCTGTGTGCCAAGTGCCTCTGCAACTTTCTCCAAAACAGAAGTGGCTGGGACCCTCATCGGATATTATGGGCGGAACTCCATGCAATCGACTATTTCTCGAATGTAGAGCGGGCATCTTGTGCCACAGTATGTAGTCTTCTGGTAAGAAGTGAGTGATTTGGTCAAGCGGTCTACAATTACCCATATCGAATCATATCCTCGCGTGGTACGAGGCAACCTATCCACAAAATCCATAGTACTCATTTCCCACTTCCATTACGGGATAGGGAGCTCTTGCAGCTTCCTTGACGGTCTCCAGTGTTCAAACTTCACCTTCGACAAGTCAAGCACTTGGACACAAAGTCGGCTATGTCTCTCTTCATGCCATTCCACCAATAGCTATCTTTCACATCATGGTACATCTTGGTGGAACCTGGGTGGATACTGTACAGTGTATAGTGTGCCTCTCGCATGATTTCATTCCTAAGGTTGTCCACATCGGGCACACATATCCTAGAACCTTGCACTAGGGCGCCATCATTGGCAAACCCAAACTCACCACCTTCACCTTGCTGTACTCTTTCTATGATCTTCATCAATTGTTGGTCTCTGTGCTGGGAAACTCTAACTCTGTCCCTCAAGTCTGGCCTCACTGAAAAGTGAGCCAACAATACCCCATCATCTGAAAGATCTAGGATTAAACCTTGATCCATCAACTCATGTACCTCCTGAATCAACAGTCTCTTCTCTGCTGAAATGTGCGCCAGCGCGGAAGATTTTACGCTTAAAGCATCTGCTACAACATTGGCCTTCCTGGGTGGTACTGGATGGGGCAATCATAGTCTTCCAGTTGCTTCATCCATCTCCTCTTTCTCTAGTTTAAATTCCTCTGTTGGAAGATGTACTTCAAAGTCTTTTGGTCGTTGTATATCTCGCACACTTCACCATACGGTAGTGTCTCCAGTTTTTAGTGCAAAGAATACAGCCATTTCCAAATCATGGGTGGAATAGTTACGCTCATGCCTCTTGGTGCCTTGAAGCATAAGCCACTACTTTTCCATTCCGCATCAAAACACACCTAGGCCAACTCGAGGCGTCCACGATTACGGTGTATCCTTCACCGCTCATAGGTAGTGTTAACACAGGCAATGGTTAGACACTCCTTATCCTCATCATTATAACCGACTCTATCGAGCTCTCTTCTGTCCTTTTCATCTTATCCTCTTCCCTTTTCCTATTTTTGGTATTGTTGGTATCATTTTAACCTGCTGTACTTATTCCTTAATTTTAGTCCTATCTCATCCTTACACCTTTTCCTTCAAAGATGTCTATCCCATCATCAACTTTAACTTTCTTTTTATTTCTTAGTCTTATCTTGAATACTAGTTTCATTACTTCAAGAATTCTAACCCTATGATTTACTCCTACCAGACATTCTTCACCTTATGTAACACTTATAATTACCCATAGAATTTTTTTTTTTTTGTATCCCCTTTTTTTTTTTCCAACTTAACTATCAGAACATTATCATTCCCTATCAGCCTTAGTAGGAAATTGCTTATCCTGGATGAATATGAGCCCCATAAACTATAAGTTCCATCTGAACTAACACGGCTGTAGGAAATATGTGTCATGCCTTAATTCCAAACAAGATACTTCACGTGTTCATTCTCCTTAATATAATCATATATCGCCCATAGCTTTCTAAACTTCAACCTCAAATTACCCATCAAGACAATTTCATCTATTGAATCTCAACCATAAATAGTACTTCCTCCAGCTCATAGTTTAAAACAGTTGCAAGCCTTAGTAGCTAACTCAATTTAACTCCTGTCATTACTCTGTTCGTCCTTTCATACTTAATACTAGGTATGCACTTACTGTCATTCTCATATCGAAATTATGTATGAATTTGTGCCTACTAAACTCTCAATAACTAGGTCTCCTTGACTCGTTCTGTTCCTTATATAACCTTCTAGAACCAAAAGCACAAGCTAAACTTGAAAAGAAAGAAAATATCCTCTTATATTCAACTACACCCGATTGTCATATTATAACGTTTCACCTAAGTTTCTTGGTCTTTCTCTCCAAATTTCATCATCTCCTAGCACAATTATGCTCTACCTATACGGTATCATGCATGAACCCTTTACAGTACCATTTTCCTTCTTGACATAATAATTTATAATTTATTAACTTTACTTATACTCGACCTATGATTCATATCTATCATCGTTTTTATTGTGCCATTAACTTTTGTTGATTCATGAAAGATTTCTCTCACTAATAAATTATTCCAACACTAATTCCACCCTTATCTAGGTTCATTAATTTGATCCTTGAACTTTCTCTGATTTATAACCATCCGGACTTGTCACTTTTCGTTCTACCCCTACTATTGTCCATCGTTATTGCTTCACTACAAAGTGATTACATTGATCACACTAAAAATGTTTGCACGACATTCATAACGAACCTCTAACTACCTTCTCACTATCTCAAAAGTCTAACCTAAAACCTATGTGTCATTATCTATCATTCTTTTCCTCTCATCATACCTATTTGATCCCTTAGTGACTTTTATTCAACTTATCGCTTACTAACTTCTCTTTCTCTACCTATTTAGGTAGTCCGCAATACCATCGCACACCTTCTAACATTTACTCATTATTATTGTATTCCATACCTCCATCACTTTTCTCACTAATGTGGTCCCATTTTGGGTTTTCCATCCTTGTCATTCTCCTTGCCAAGAATAACACTTAGCCTATCCTATATCTTAACTTTGTTCCTTTTATTATGCGCTCTTTAGGTTGTCCTTTCATTTATTTCCTTTGTCTTACCCAAAATAGAACTTGACTATTCTATCCCTGGTTCCATTCTTCTTCCTAACATAATAGCTGTACTTGCTAACTATATCTTTTAGAGTCTCTATCGCGTTATCATATGTCTGTGCTACTCAGATTTGGTCCTTTGACCACTCTAGCTAGTACTTCCACTAGCATTTAGATTATATTGCATCTGCAATCAATTGCCCAAACTTTCATTCTGCACTTTCTTTATCCATTGGCCTTCTGTGATTTATCTTCGCTAATTTATTATTCTTAACACTATTATTATTATTATTATTTTCCATGTTTACTCAATTCCAAAACTTAAGATTTCGGGCACCCAAACCCGTCATCCAATTCAAAGGATTTACATCCATCGTGATCTGATTATATATGATTCCTATAATGGAACTTGTATCCTCTCCAGGATACCCGAGCCAACTACTCTCTACCACACTCTACAGTCCTATTTGGGGCACTATTTTATTGGTCACCATTATTAGTAATAACTTTCGATCCCTTCTGAAAAGATAGGACTATACCATAACTTGCTGCAACAAAGGTACTACATTTACCACCTTGCCCAAAACCATGTCAAATTAATGTCTCATTTATTATATCATAGCTCCGTAAATCATCAATTCATAGTTTCGACCTTCCCTAGGTAGTAGGGTTGTACTTTATTCCATACTAATACACACAAGATATACTATTCTCACTAAGCTCTAAGCAAAATGTTTGTCATACTACAAAAATCATCCAAAATTCCATACCAAAGACTAGATGGTCTCACTCTATAGGTGTCACCTTTACTTTGCAACTAGTCCGAAACCTCTGGTCTGATGGCAACTCTTACTGTAACTCTAGCTCATGCTAGGGTAACTGAGTCACTGACTCTAGTTACCACCCAAGCGTGACCTTCGATATTCTAGCTCTAGGCTCTTAACCGGAGTTCACAACTCCTCTGCGGATATAAAACTCGTTGCGGTATTCTTGTACCAAAGCAGTAGACTCTAAAATCCTCATCATAAGCACTACAGGGAAGTACGCAGCTCTACACAATAATCTCATGTCGGTACTGTAATCTGCAGCTTACAGAGCAGACATCGAGAACATTGTATAGTTACTACGATACGTCCTGGAAGACTAGGTCTCTTAATCTCTTATCTCTCTTGAATCTTCTATTATCATAAACTTATTCTGACGGGGTCATCCACTGATGACTGCCTGCAGTGGTATGGCAACTGTACTTTCAAGACTCACGTTTATGTACTCGTGCCTTGCACGAAATGGGCACACCATTTAAACCCATACAGACAGAAACATAGCATTTCTTGGAGTACGTATCCTCATGATGGACCTCACATGTCTACTAACTCTATTTCACATTTATTTGTACTACACGAAATTCAAGACACTAACTAAGGTAATCTTATATTTCCCTAGGTATAACGTAGAATCTAGAAACAAAGAATTACAGGAAAAGACGAAGCAGAATCCTATACTCGCATGTGACTCTAGTAGACTCTTCCCAACACTTAGATAATTTTTCCCTATGAATCGGAGCCTAAGCTCGATACCACATTTGTCACGACCCAACCTATGGGCGGACGGCACTAGGACACAGGCGACTTAAAGCCCCGAGGCCCGTAGTAAGCCTAACTGTTCATTAACCCAACTCTAAGGCCCATTTGGGCCCAATATCAAGAAAACAAACGGACAGAGTCCGGCCATAAAATGGACTTTCCAACGGGGAGTTTTTGACTCACCCGACCTGTAAACACAATATATAGTCATTTGGGGAGCTCAGCTCACCCTCCACATACTCATTAACATAAAATAAATGGGAGCTCAGCTCCCTCATCCAATCCATCAAACATGCATAGCATATTTAGTTTACAGGTCCAACATGATAACAATATTACAGATCATAATCAAATAATTTCTGCTAACACATGCGGAAATTCTAGGAGTAATTAAAATTACACAAATATTGATAAACAACCTGCGAGGTAGAAAAGCAGGTTAACCCAGAACAAAATATCCTCCTGTGGCCTGTAAAAATTTTTGAACAGGAGTGAGCGTTCGACTCAGAGAGTAAAATATATCAATCTTAACTATAATCTCTATAACTATCTGAAACTAATGCAATCCTGTAGAGTGAAATGCAACATTTACATCATATTCACATCATAGCATCAAAAAGGTAATTTGGAGCACTCACACACCCTGTAACATCATTCATAGTATATGGGTGATCCCTATCTGACTCTCTTAAATCAATCTGGTGCGTGAAGAACTCATTTCGGACTTCCACTTAAATACCAAATCGGGGTCCCAGTGAAGAACTCAAGCCGTGTCTACCCAGGGCCGGGTCCCGTGAAGAACTCAAGCCGTGTCTACAGTCTATCCATAGTCCACACCACATCACACGCCGCGCACGCACGCTGCTTGCTCCAAATTACCACAACAACACTCATGGCACATTATGATTATCAATGCAACATAATTCGTGCCTAGAGTTTAACTACATAATTATATGCATATAAGTGATGCATGGGCATGCTGAACATATAATAATATCGAAATTACAGTTAAAATTAATATTTTACTCACAAACTTGACGACAAATTACTGTGGCGGCTGGGCGGAGGAAGAAGGCTGTCCCGGCTCACCTGACAATTACATTACATATATTTAATAAATTTGACTCAATACAACAAAGAAAAAGATCAAGTACGTCCTAAGTCGTAGAAAATCGTGAGTCTCCCTATACCTAGGACCTACCCAACTTTGCAAAAGGGCTAAAAGCACTTCTATATCCACAATCCATATATCCACAACTCAATCACATCACACAGCCCATCACAGGCCCATCAAATCAATCATTCATCACAATATGGAAAAATTTCAATTTAGTCCTTATAATTGATCATTTTTGCAAAAATTGCCCAAACAAGCTCTAAAAATTATAAAACTTTGCCCCGCGGTCCTTAGCAATATTACTAAGCTATTGCAAAAAGAATCGTAATTTTCTAAGCTACCACGAATATTTTATGAATTTTTAATCCTATTTAAGCACTAGAAAATTACGAAAAAGCAAGGTTCGGGTTTACCTTTGCCGATTCCGACTTGAGGCGCTCGGGATGCTGACGATGGTGGGGTAGCCAAAACATCGATCCAATTCGGAGACTTTTCCGTGGTAGTGCATGCGGAAATTCACGAATCCAGGACAATATCGAATTCCATGAATTGAGGATACCTACACGAAGCCCAATAATAATATATAAAAAATCAGGGGTGTTACATATCTAACATATTTAATATGATATTTTCAATATTTTTTTTCTCAATAATAATACCAAACAAACTATTAAATAAATGTGAGCAGAGTTAGTTTTACTTTTCATAAAAAAATTATTAGAATTTTTTTAATTATTATAATTACATTTATAATATTTATATTCTATCCTAATTAAATTTACTGTTGTAATGAAAAAGCTATAACATATGAAACATTTGCATCTAAAAAATGATGTTAAGTTTATATACTTGCTCTAACAAAATAATGGCACTAATATGCTAATTGAGATTTTTAAGTTTAAAAATTAATATTAATATTTATTTATCATTATTTAGAATTTTGAAAATTTAAATCACATCATTAAGGTTTATTTGATATTATTATTATTTATTAGAAGAAAAAAAAATATTTTTTAATTTTATAATATAAAAAAGATATTTGATTCATAAATATAATGCATTGATCTCTATTATATGAAAGTCAAAGCAAATCTAAAATTATTTTTTTTTACATTGAATTTAAAGTAAAATTATTTTATAACTTTAATTAATTTTTTATAAAATTATTATTTTAAATGTTTATATGATTGGAATTCTTTTATTAAGTGTTATTGTGAATAATTATAAAAAATAGCGTATCAAATATTTTAAATATATATATATATAGTTCATACAATAATTTGCAGTGTTAATGGGAACCACTTGTTGGGAGTTAGTCAAAATACCAAAATTGTGGAAGAGGACTCAGGTCGTCAATGGCAGACTTAAAAAAATAAATAATAATAAAATAAAAGCGACAGGTAGGAAAAGGTCAGATTCTCTTCTTTTCCGCGGGTAATTAATTTACCTTGATTCTTCCGATTGAAGAAGGGTATTTTCGACATTTAACAATTCGTTAGTGCCAAACTAGTACGAGGGTTTGTAGAAAAATAAAATAAAATATTATTTTAAAAATATTTATTAGAACAATGCAAATTTTAATTACAATAATTAAAATAAAATTTCTTCAAATTATTATTTTAATAATATTTAAAAATAATATTATTTAAATAATTTAAATCTTAATCTCAAATAATTACTAATAGTTCACTGAGTAAAAGAGCCTTGAATTTTATGAAAGGGATTTTATTTTATATTATATTTTAAATTTTAAATTTAAAAAAATTAATTATTTAATCTTTAAATTTTATATTATATTATATTTTAATTTTTTAATTTTAAAAAATTAATTATTTAATCTCTAAATTTTATATTATATTATAATTTAATATCTAAATTTTAATAAATAAAATAATTTAATTTTTTTATCAATAAATAAAATTATTATAAATATTAAAATTATAAAAATTAAATTATTTTATTTATTAAAATTAAAAATATTAAATAATTAATTTCTCAAAATTTCGAGAGCAAAGTTGTTATATTAGGTCAACCCATTAACCAACCAGTGGCTTGCAATGATGATCAAAATAATGCATAGATGTTGTGAAATAAAATCACGAGGCAGTCAACATTTTGACAATATAACATGTTATGAGGGAAGAAAGAGAAACTGATTTTTGAGAAATTATTAAGTGCTCTCCGTGCATATGTATTTTTTATTTAAATATAAAAGTTTTATTTTTTTAAAATTAATAAAAATTAAATTTTATTTTTTAAAAAAATATTATTTTTTAATATTCCCACTTCATACAATAATTTTTCCTGATTTTTAATTACATATTTTTGTATGGAGTTCATAGAGTATGCTGTTTTAGTTGGGTTAGTTTAGCTCAATGCCTAGCAAGCATCTACTTGATTCCTTAGCATAATCCACAATCTACATATTTATTAATCATTTTTATTAAACTAAACTCTTTTTTCTTTTAATTGGTAAGATTATGTACAATTTAAATATAAAAAATCATGTCTATATGGTCATTATAAATTCAAATTCAACTAATATAAATACAAAAAAAAAAATATGAATTGAGTACTTAATGAATCAAACTAAGAAGAAATGATGAATGTAGTTCAACTCCTATCAACAACATTGATTTATGTTTCACAAAAAATAATTTGCATATGAAAAATATTTTTTATTATTTAGTTATAATATTAAATTAATGATATGTGTTTATGTGATTTATGTATAAATATTTTCATAGTTTAACAAGGCTGTTAAAGTTCAGAAAAATGACTTTCTCATTTCATTTTTTTTAAAATGATATAATTTTTCTTTTACTGGGAAAATATTTTTTGTTAATTTAATTTTTTAAGTTCTTCAAAGGCTAAAAAATATTTAAAAAAAATATTTTTTGTGAAATAAATTAAGTTTAAGTGTAAAAAAAAAATACAAAATTAGGATGAGAAGAGCCGTTGCATTGTACCCCCTTCTCACCTAATACTCCTTGCGTTTAGAAATGATGTTTTGAATGAAATGCCAAAAAAATCCATAAAATATAGAATATATAGAATTTCCATCCCTAATTTAATAATATTTGATGGATTAGGACACAAATATAAGTATTCTTCAAATATGTCACTGAAAAATCTTTGTTTTCAGGGTGTATATATATGCTATAATTTATACTTAAGTCTCTATATTTTAAAAAATAATGAATTCATCTCTAAATTTTAGATAAAGGGATGAAAATATATAATAAAATTAAAAATGCTCTTTATTTATTTATAAAATATAAAAATTTAAATATTAATTATTAAATAGTAGAAGGATTAAAAAATAACTTATCCTTATTTTAGTTTTTGCAAGCTAATGGCAACAAGCTATGGGTCTGTTTATAGGAAAATTTATTATTTAGTTATTGTATTTTAACGAAATTAATTATTTAATTATTTTATTTTTAAAAATATGTTAATTAGTTTCTATATTTTTATTTTATTTACCTTTCAGCCCTTCCATCTATTTAAATTAAAATTTATATTAGTTAATATATTTAAAAGATAGATACAATATTTAGAAAATAAAAAGATTATATAGTTATATTTTTTAAATTATAGAAACTTAATAAAATTTATACTAATACCTAAAAATAACTGGAGAGAACAAGAATAAATAATAATAATAATAATAATAATAATAATAATAATAATAATAATATATTTTTAAAAATAAAATGATCAAATAATTAATTTTCTTAAAGCAGTAGGGCTAAATGGTAATTCTCTCCTTATATATGCTTGATGTGGAACTGGGCCTATCACTGGCCATTTGGGCCTAAAACCCAACACCAGAAGATCGTTGATGGGAGTCTTCTGGCCTGCATCTTTGAGAAAAAATAATCCATAGTTGAAAGATGAAGATACCTGAGAAAGGTTCCATTATGCCAGTGGAATCATCCCCGGAGGAAGAGGCCCCTCATCAATCATTTCCCACACGAAAACAATTAAAATACACCAACCAAAACGGCCCCTCGTAATACTGACTAATATATTAGGCTTACTCATTAGTCTCCTCATTAATGCTGCTTAATCTTCTTTCTCGCTACACACGCCTTCTTCCCCTCCTTCCCAATTTCAGGTAATTGCTTTTCCTTTATAATTTTTTCCTTTTTTGTTTTTACTTAATGTCAATATTGCTGAGTTTGTTTGCTTGTACAGTATAGTTCAATTTGTGCAAGGAGAGACATGAGTCTTAGAAATTCGCATTTTAATGTCAAAAGGACTGTTACTTTTCGATTGTGCAATGTGTCCAGGTATTTTTTTTGGTATTTTGATTGTTTTCTTGGCTATGGAAATAAGGGGTTTTATTTATTTGTGATGATTTTGTGCTCAGTTACAAAACTGAGTTGCTAGAAATTTCCTCTGATGATCCCAAACTTCATGTTCTCTTTATTCCTGGGAATCCAGGTTGGTTATTTTTATGTTTAAGTGGGTGTATGTGTTCTTTTTTTAGTTCAATAATGAGAATTGTAGATTAGGACTTAAGAATTATGGGTTTTGATACAGGTGTTGTATCATTTTATAAGGATTTTTTAGAATCACTATACGAGTTGCTTGGAGGGAGTGCATCTGTTACAGGCAATTCTTTTTCTATTCTTTTGTTGGATATCCAATTTTGAGGTTTGATTGTTTCTCTCATTTATTGCTTCTTGGCATTCCTCAACAGCTATTGGGCATATATCTCACACAAAAAAGGTACTTTCCTTTTTCTAATATTAGGTTAAAATGGTGCCAGCATTTGATTCTTAGGATTATTAGTTAAATTTCATGTCTTTGTATGTACAATTTCTCTCAGGAGTATAAAAGTGGGAATAAATATTATTTTTTATTTTTTTACGAACCTATCATTTGTTTCACAGAATGTATTGAAAGGAACAAAATGAAGATAAAATTTTGAAGAAAACATTTGTCTTGGTAAACCGGATAACTTCTATGGATTTGTTTAACAGTATGCGCAATGCAATTAGTTTGCATATATTTTCTCTTTGGTTGACTAGTGGGAGGTATTTCTCACATGAAAGTTTTTTCTTCTTAGAACTGGGAGCATGGCAGGTTATTCTCATTACAACAACAAATTGATCACAAGGTATCATTCTGTTTGCTTTACTGGCCTTCAGCTAATTAATGGCCTCATTTTATTAAGTAGGGACCTTAAGTATTTTAGCATGGGACTTTGTTAGGTTAGAAAACCTTTTCCCTGTGAGGATAAACACTCTGGATGAGATAGGTTGGCTCCTTAGTCGTTACAAAATCTTAGTGGATCTTTTCAATCAATTTGCTTGAGCTTTGGTCACTGTGCTTGTAATTCTGGTAATAGATTTGAGGGCTTGAAAATGGAATTCGACTTAATGAGAAATTTCCCTTGAAACATAGATAGATAATTCAAGTAGCTCGCGTATTTCAACAAACTTATTTTTCTTGGGCGTGCCAACTTTAACTATCAGTTCAACATTTCATCACCTTGTTAAGAACTCTCGACTTTTTTAGTGCCCTACCCATTTCTGAAAGTATTCTTTTTTTTTTTTTTTATTTTGGGAAGAAACCAATATACTTTTCTACTATATTCTTTATGTTGTAACCTCCATTCAATTGTACAACTTTTTGCAGGTGGATTTCATTGAACAGGAGCTGAAAAATATTGGGGTTCCAATAGTACTGGTCAGGCTTTTTTTTTTAATTTTTTTTATTTTATAATTTCAATTTTTAACATGAGGTCAACCCAATGTTTAAAATAACAGCAAGTTGGAAATGGAATTATGTAATTGGATTATTGGACTAAATACGCTGTTGCTACTGTGATTATGTTTTCACACTATTAATAAACTCAACTCAACTAAGCCTTTATCCCAAAAATTTGAGGTCGGCTATATGGATTTGCTTTCTCCACTCTAAACGATTTTGGTTTAAATCCTCAGAAATGTGTAATGCTTATAGGTCATGTTGTACTACTCTCCTCAAAGTCAATTTAGGTCTACCCCTTTTTTTCTTTCTATCCTCTAACCTAATGTGTTCTACTTGTCTAACTGGAGCCTCCGTATGTCTACGCTTCACATGACCAAACCACCTCAATCTCCCTTCTCTTAACTTATTCTCAATTGGCACCACTCCTACCTTTTTTCTAATACTCTCATTACGGACTTTATCTAGTCTAGTGTGGTCATTCATCCATCTTAACATTCTCATCTCTGCAACTCTTATCTTAGACGAATACGACTCCTTCAGTGCCCAACATTTACTACCATATAACATAGCCGGTCGTATGGCTATTCGGTAAAATTTTCCTTTCAACTTATTGGGAATCTTGCGATCACATAAAACTCCCGTGGTACGTCTCTACTTCAACCATCTGGCTTTAATCCTATGACTAACATCCTCCTCACATCCTCCATCTACTTGAAGGACTGAGCCGAGATATTTAAAGTGATTACTTTGGGATAGTACCACTCCATCTAAACTAAATCCTTCCCTATCACCAGTTTGGCCTTCACTGAATTTGCAATGCATGTTTTTTTTGTCTTTGTTCTATTTAACTTAAAGCCTTTTGACTCTAGAGTACTTATCCAAAGCTCTAGCTTTTTATTGACTCCTTCCGCGTCTCATCTATCATAATAATATTATCCGCAAACATCATGCACCAAGGAATACTCTCTTGTATGTGTTTCGTCAATTCATCTAAAACTAGTGTAAAAAGGTAAGGGCTTATAGCTGATCCTTGGTGTAATCCAATTGAGATCAGAAAATCTCTTGTGTCCCCTCCCACTGTCCGCACAATAGTAGTTGCTCCTTCATACATATCTGTCAACACTTGTATGTACCTAATAGATACCCTCTTTTGTTCTAACACAGTCCATAAGACATCTCTTGGAACACTATTATAAGCTTTCTCTAAATCAATAAAAACCATGTGTAGATCTTTCTTCACATCTCTATATTTCTCCATCAAGCTTCTAATGAGAAAGATCGCTTTTATAGTTGAACGACCGGGTATGAAGCCAAATTGATTGAGAGAGATAGAAGTATCATGACATAGTCGATGCTCCACAACTCTCTCCCATAACTTCATAGTATGGCTCATGAGTTTAATTCTCCTATAGTTCGAGCAACTCTGTATGTCTTCCTTATTTTTAAAAATAGGTACTAAAATATCCCTCCTCCATTCATCAGGCATTTTCTTTGAGTTTAGAATTTTATTGAATAATTTAGTTAACCATGCCACTCTTATATCTCCCAAACACTTCCATGCTTTAATTGGTATTCCATCTGGTCCATAGGCTTTATCCATTTTCATTCTCTTAAGTGCTTCCTTTACTTCTAAAGATCTAATCTTTCTAGTATAATTCACATTCTTTTCTATTGTTCTATAGCCTATATTCACGCTATTACCATTTTGACTATTATTAAAGAGATCATTAAAGTAATTTCTCCATCTTTCTTTAATGTCCTCATCTTTCACTAACACTTTTCCTTCTTAATCCTTAATGCATCTAACTTGATTGAGATCTTGACATTTCCTTTCTCTCCTCCTTGCTAATCTATAAATATCTTTTTCCCTTTCTTTAGTTCCAAGTTTCTCATATAACTTTTCAAAGGCTTGTGCTCTGACTTGACTAACTGCCTTTTTTGCCTCTTTTTTTTTGCTATCTTGTACTGTTCATATGCCTCGTTATTATCACATTTCGACTGCCAAAACCAAAACCTCCATGAACATTCTCATAACCTTGCCTATCACTTCCTACATGTCCATTCAAATCTCCACCAATGAAAACATTCTCTTCATTCGGTATGCTTTGCGTTAAATCATCCATATCTTCCCAAAACCTTTGTTTACTCTCACTATCTAGTCTTATTTGTGGGGCATAAGCACTAACTATATTTATTGTTTTTCCTTCTAGTACTAACTTTACTAGTATAATTCTATCTTCTACTCTTTTCACAGCTATTACAGCGTCTTTCAATTTCCTGTCTATGATTATGCCCACTTCATTCTTATTTCTCTCCTTTCCGGTAAACCACAGTTTATACTTTGAATTACTCACTTCCTTGCTTTTCTCTTTTACCCATTTAGTCTCCTGAATGCAAGCAATATTCACCATTCTCCTTTCCAAGGTATCCACAAGCTCCATTAATTTTCCTGTAAGTGATCCAACATTCGAAGTACCAACCCTGATCCTCCTCCTATCCTGTTCCTTCCTAATTGGTCTCCTTTTATAATATCTTCTATTGTTTTCTATATCTATCTTGTGTTCTGTTCCACTATCTGTTCTACTATTTGTCCTATGGACTAACTTTTTTACTCACACTCGTCCATGATGTGGGAACCCTTGCTTACTTAGCACCACACCTGGGCACCGGCATGGCGCGTTGCTGTCGGCGAACGCTCTACACTCTTGCATATTTCTCACAACACCCGGGCTTCAATGTAGTGCGTCGTAAGTAGAGGACGCCCCAACGTTTATATCATTTGAATCCATATCATAAGGTGTGACGAAATTTTTACGCTAGCTGTTACCTACCGCAACCCTCCTCTTTTATCCGGGCTTGGGACCGGCTAAGCGCAAACTACTTAGGCGAAGTTTTTCACACTATTAGTAAAATTACAGAAATCAACAGTACACCAAAAAAGAATTTAATTAAATATGCGATATATTAATTCAGTAAACATCTAAAATCATATTCATTGTGTAGTTCTAAAAATTTTGTACAACAAATTAACGTTAAAAAAAATATCTTATAGAGGATAGAAGATTACCTTAAATTTTTCTTATGAACCCTCGAAATTATAAAAAAAAAGGAACAATGAGGTCAACATCTCTTGAATTTTAGTGTGAGTTTTTGGCTTAAGGTTAAAGAACTAAGAAAAGAACGAGGTTTGTGTTTTGGAGAGTATTAGGTCGCAGAAGAAAGGGAGGAATTGTTGGAAAAGCCCATGCTGATAGCCTTGATTTAGAAGTAATGGCTGTCTGTATTGTTTGAAAATGGCTGTATATGTCAGTTTGAGGCTGTTTAACGCTGCACATTGGATCAAGTGCAATATGATTTGCTGATAACATAAGCATAAATAAATGTATAGTTTTTACTCTTGCAGAAGAAGTAATGGATGTTAATAAAAGCATTTCTGACCTCACTAATATAATGGCCTTCATTGAATGATTGATTGGTGGGAAATTGATTTCTAATTTCTTGATATGATTATTGGCTCTTGATTGATTTGCTTTTTTAAGTTGTTTTTAGAACTGCAGGAATAGCCTTAGTGTTGATTATTGATTCAGTTTCCAAGTTGAAAATTTTGGAGACTAATATGCAATTTTTCTCTGAAGGTTGGGCATTCTATTGGTTCCTACATATCTATTGAAACACTAAGGAGGTCTTCTGAGAAGGTGATGAATGCTTTGCAGTTTTACAGTTTCAGTTCTTGTCATGCTATCTCTCATGTGAATTTACATAGCATTTCTTATTATTGACATTTACCTCTGGCTTTTTAGGTTAAATATTACATAGGACTTTATCCATTTTTAATGTTGAACCCTCTATCAGAGAAGCAGATTAGTATCAAGAAAATTGCAGAGTAAACCTCTTTCTTTATTTGGAGTAACATTTTTCCCCTTCCTTTTCCCAATCCCAAGCATCTTTATTTTATTAAAACATGATAGAACCTTTTCTTTTTTGCTTTAACATTTGCGCTCTCTTTTCTGGTTGCTCACTTCATGCTCAAAATCTCTCTCTTTGGACTTTAACAATGTTTTCTAGGGTTTATCTTGATGGGACATAGGATAGAAAATAGAGATTTAATAAACTCCCAAAATGATGTAGACATCCAGAGACAAGTTTTTTGAAGTGTTTCAAAGATTTAACTGCTGTAGAAGTTTGGTATGTTTTAGGGGTTAGGGTAGATTTATTGCTGCAATTCTGCACTATTCATGAACAATATTTTGAGGAAAAAATAATTTAAGTCTTATAAAATTTTGGTTAGGGTCTTCAGGGGAAGATTCATAGGATTTAATCGAGTGAATATTAAATCTGACCCATAGTTCTGTTGGCATCTTACCTTGGGCCAGAGATGCTGTACAAATCCCTAACGGTGCTTGAAACCTGCTAAAGGTTTTGGGAAATTAATTCTCATTTCTTTTTGAAAGATAAATCATGCCTGCCATATATGTTGATAGGCTCGCAACAATCCTAATGCTTTAAGGACTTGGATTCCTCAATAGAATAAAAATAACAAAAAAAGCTAGTAAAATAAATATATACATGAAAATATTCATAATTTTTTTATTGGATGAGGACAATTTTTTATTTGATACATGGTATGGGAATTAATATAAATTTGCCAATCTAGTTTAATTGATAGTTTTAGCAATGGTTATAATTTTTTCCCTTCTCTTGGTCATATGATTACTTTGCCAATCTGTGCGGTTTGGACATATATGACTGAGTGTCAGTTTTGACTTTTGTCAATATACCAGTTATGCATGAGGACCTTATGGCAGAATTTGTGGATTTCAGGTCCTCCATTCTGTCTGCTTTGCTTAGTTTCAGTATAGCATCAGTGGGAGTGCTACCTAGGTGTGCTTCAAGAACAATTGTGTCAAACTCTATTGGGAAGTCATGGTCTGCTACTGCTGTTAATGCTGCTTGCAGCCACTTGCTACAGGTTTGGTAATATTTTTTCTTCTAGGCATAATTGCGTTCATAGCCTGCAAATGTGGTTCTAACAATCTTTAGATCATTCAACTTTCTTGTTGCATGACATACACTACACTCTTCTAAACCATATGCTGACATTGATTTTCTCTTTAAATAATGTTGTAACCAGCTGGGTATCTCATGTCTACATCTTTTTGATTTGTGAATTGATTTAATATTTCTTTTATTGACAGTATCATACCTTCCGGAACATGATATTTATGGCATTGACAGAATTTAGAAAGGTAATCTTGCTTGCTTATGAAATTTACATTGCAAAGTAGTAAATTGTATGATTAATGGTAGTCTATTTGATATGTACATATCCTAAAATAGCTCTTGATGTGGTGTTTGCATGAAATTTAATCCACCAAATGTGATGAGAGTTCATGTGAACAATATATTTTGTGTTTGGAAAATAAAAAAATTCATTTGAAATTAAAAATTCCATGCACCACTAACCATAAATCTAATTAGAGTTAAATGCCTCTTTATCATTTAATTAAATCAATACCTTTATGTATCTTTTTGGCCCATTGCTTTTTTCTCACTTTCTTTCTCTATATTAATTCATATAGGCTTTCTGGGGAATTAAAATATTACAACAACCAGCAACTTGGCTTCACTAGTTGTGTTCATCTGTTTCATGCGTTGACAAAGCATGCTATCAATTTTGATTGAACCCAGAAGAAAGAGAATGAAACCAACAACCAATTTTGATGAAACCTAACAAAAAGCAATACAATCAACAATATCTTTCGTTGCTAAGGAAAGACGGGGACAAATTGTACCTAAAGTTACACATGGTTACTTGCTGTTCAGAACCCATTAATAAAATGACTTGTCTCATATTGATATGACTGAATGAGAACTTTTATTGGTGAAGAATTGATATGATTGTATATGATTTGAAAAGGAAATGGGGATGGAGATTCAGATTATTTTTAACGGTGGTAGAGATCATTTATTGCTATTCAGATTAGAGGAAACGAGCAAGGCAAGGAACTGAGATGAGAGGGATAGGATAGGAGCAAGAGATGTGTGAAGAAGATAGATTCTCGTTCTGTCATGGGCTTCATAACCTAGGGAAGATAAAAGAATTATATTGCCTATAGTATTTTAAGTATCAAAATAATATTACTTAGTAACATAAATGTTGGATCTGTCAGTCTATTCCAATTTTATTTCCAATAAGGCAATGACCAACCCAATAAATCAGGTTTTATAAATTTTAAACAATAGCCAATAATATTGAATTTGCTGGCTAAAGCGGGCTGATGAACATTCCTACTTGTCCTCTACCTGCTTGAAGTGTAATGTGCCTGAATATTTAATTTTAATAAAAATTTAATAATTTGAAAGATTCACAAGAAAGAAAAACTTGAAAGAATTTCAATTTCTCTATTTATTTCATTTAATTTTGTATGTCCACTTATAGGTACAATAAAGCATATGCTGCCTCTTCTACTCCAGCAAAATATTTAAGTGTACAGCAATGTTCACATGAGAGTTCTAAACTATGTCCACAACTTTGTGTTAACTATGGTTCTTTTATGTTAGCTTTCGGAAACACCAGATTGGGCATTCATGAGAGAGAATCGGAGTAAAATGGCATTCTTATTTGGTGTTGATGATCACTGGGGTCCACTGGAAATGTTTGATGAGGTGAGTGATGGATTCTAATTTCTTGTCTATTGAACTGTTGCATCTTTTGAAAAGCTTTCAATGGAATGTTGCGTGTATCTGTACAGTGGAAGTGCCTCTTTAGCCAATGTGGACTCTATTAATCAATGTTTTCAAATCCAGCCTGGTTATTGAACCAGTGAATGCAAAGGGTTAAGGGTTTAAGGTTGAACTGGTATACTATTAAATAAATATTATAAAATTATTGATAATAATATTTTTATTATAGTTAGGTGTTTTATATATTTTTTAAATAATTATTAAGATAAACTTAGTTAAATTTTAATATGTAAATATTTTTTTAAAATAATTTAGATTTTAATTAAGTTTATAATAGTTATTAATTATTTTAAATTAATAAAATATAATGTAAATTAATAAAAGAAATAATTATATGACAATTAAGTTGATTATTTTATAAAATATATGCTAAAACAATGCACATAAGTGTAGAAGAGATGGTCTTTAGTTAAAAAAAGCTGTTCCTAGGTTCTAGATTTGATTCCCAGAGACCACATTAGTTTTTTTTTAAACTGAGGTGCTGGAAAACTGGATCAAACCTAGTCGGGTCAACCGGTTCGATTGCAGTCAGAATTTGTGAGTGAACCGAACTGGACCAAGCTCTGGTTTCCAGTTAAACCGGTCCGACTGGCCGGTCTAATCCAGTTTTCAAAACAATGCTATTAATCATAGTTTGTTTGGGGGTGCAGATCTATATTTATGACGTATAAATGCTTTATTTTCTATCTTGCCATTACACTTTGGGTTTATTTCCTTGGGTATGTAAATGTTTATGATATAAGGTTAATGGCGATGAGATCTTAATAGGAGTTAGTTTCACATAAGAATAGTGTTCAGTACTTTGTAAACAGTTGAAAAGGGTTGCTAGTGTATATGCATGTTTCCTCAAATAGCATCATATGGTAATTTATTTGTCACGTGGGAAATGGAGATTGTATGTTATGAGTGATCATAAACACTTGTGAAGCATTGACGATGGCAATACGAAATAGCTCCAAAGCAATGCATCGGATGATAATGCTGACTATTATGGTGATAGCATTGACGATGGCAATAACAAATACCTTCAAAGCAATGCGTCTGGTGATAATGCTGACAACTACAGTGATTTCATGTTCATTCTGTTTCTGCTTCATGATGTTGAGCTTGTACTGCTTTTTATATATATAAATTTATATTAAACAGAGATTGTCCTGTAATATTCTTCACCATTTTTCGTGACTGACTTGGCTTATGTCTAACTAACCTTTTGTGGTAGTAGATTGGAAAGCAGGTTCCTGGTATTGCTTTATCAGTAGAAAGGGAAGGCCATACTCATAGTTTCTGTTGCACTGAGGCTGGTTCAGTATGGGTTGCTCAGCATGTGTCGAGCTTGATAAAGAATCAAGTGTTAAGCTCAATCCAATAAAGTGAGACACCTTGTATATTTTTAAACAATTGGACAGATGATGATAATTATTCATCTCATTCTTTATAGTGACAAGTGCCAATTTATTTAGTGTATTTTCTGAAAAATGACTCCATTTGTTTATTTTGATGACTAGTGATTTGTGGGTGTGAACATTGGTCTGATAAAGCTTAGTCTTTGTTTTTGATAATGACCAAGTTATGTAAAAAATATTCATCAACTATTCATTTCTTCCATCATATCTTGAGTTTGATTACTGATGATGAATGGCCTGTGAAACCTGTGTATTCTTATTATTGGCATTGCTTCTTCCTAGAAGAGAATAATTATAACATTCACTGTTCTATTAAATTTAGAAATGATAGACAACCAATAATAGAGTGCCGAATAAAAGAGAAAAAACTCATTTATATCACTTCCTTTGATATATATTATAAATCTTTTAATTCCTTTTACTAATTTTCTTTTCTATTTATGATGTTGTAATTATAATATGTAAAATTAAAATAATTATGCAAGAGATAAATCAACTATGTATAAGGTAAATTTTAGTTTCTAAGGCATGTCAAAAATCACTAGTCAATTTTTGTAAGATTTTGTATTATGATTAAGAAAATAATTAATTCAGTTAAATTATAATAAAATATTTTTTAATTTGATTTAATTAATTTTTATCTTATCTAATTAAAAGAGAGATGGGGTATTAAGGCGTGTTTTAAAAAATTGTATAAATAGTTATTATATTTAATAGAGATCAAATAAATTTAGAAAAAAAAAAATTAATACTCATTAATGTTATGAAAATGACGCATAATTGTGAAACGATTTCATAATAAATTAAATAAAAATTTTATATAAATATAAATAATAAGAAATAAATATGATAAGTGTGATATATATATATATAAAAACAGAAAATTATAGTTTATGATAAAACATTACAAAGCCACAAGTCCCAAAAAGATGGGTGATTATCACATGCAAGCATTTAATTTTATGTGTATTTTCATAAAAGTCAATACATTTTAATTTTTTTATAAAATTTATTAAATTTTAATTTAATTTCATAAAAGTTATTATAACCTGAAATTAAAAATTTTCATATTAGCCTCTTATCTTATCAATTATTTTATAAATAAAATTACCTAGTTATTAGTTATTAATGGAGGAAAAAATAAAGAAAGGGAAGGAGTTTAACGATGAGAGAAGTAACTATATGTGTTTTATGTGTTTTTTTTTAAGAAACTAATAAAGTAAAATAATTTTATTTTTAAAATAGCTAATAAGTCAGCAGGTTAATATAGAAAAATTTAATTTTTAGTCACAATGATTTTTATAAAATTAAATTAAAATTTAGTTAATTTTATAAAAAAAAGTTAAAATTAGTGATTCTTATGAAAATACTTATAAAATTAAGTAATTGTGTGTAATATTTATTAAAAAAAAGATAAAATATTATAAAACTCTCCCTTAAATTTATAAAAAACTAAGAGTTCAAAGTTCGAGAAATCCTAGGCCTAAAACGGGTTGCCCGTATCTTCTCTTAACAGTAGCCATCCCAGCTGACTTCACCAAGGATGACTCCAACTACAGACCAATCATTAGAGGGAGACTGAGGCAGCCGAAGGAGAGGCTAAACATGTGGAACCTGAAGCACAAAGGGGAGACCAATAAGCTCCTCAATGATGACCATCAAGGTCACCCAATAAAAGGATTCACCCCATCAGCAACAAGAGAGTTGAGTCGCACACTGCCTGAGGAATCTCCCGGCGAGGACCAATACCGGATAAACCGGGAAATGGCATGGCAAAAATACGAGCTTCTCAATCTCCTCTAGCTCCACCTGGTGATGCCCAAATAGCCAGCCGACAAGGAACACTCCGTTACTTCAGAGCAAGAGAATCACCCTACCATCACGAGGGGAAGCATCACCACCGTACTTATGTTCTCTAAACCAACATGTAGTAGGCACCAAAAAAACCCACACTAATCTCCATCCACAAGGGATACTGAAACTTCAGTGGGGAGACTTACCCTTGTCTGTGAAGGAGTTTTTTTTTAAGTAATGGAATGTTTTATCAAGATTTAAAAATCCTTATTTATGTTTAGGGGGATAGAAGACTTTTTAAAGTATAGTTTTTAAAAATTTTTATTTTTTAATTTATTAAATATTAAAAAATTATGAATATTTAAAAATTATAAAAAATTTTATTTCAAAAAATTTTATAAAAATCATAAAAGATAATAAAAATTTAATATAACTAATTAAAAAATCGTACCGATATTAAAATAATAATACAATGTGTTGAATTTCAAGGAGATATGGAAGTCAGAACTCAGAGGCATTAGCCATTAGCAGAACAGGAGCTGATGCTTAGGTCCTTTGGTCTCTTCTGCTGCTCCAGCTTAATTCATCTCTTTCCAGTCAAGGTAAATTCCTTATTTCATCCTTACATTCGCTGATTTCTCTACTATTTTCATCATTCTACTTTGCAATCACATCTCTCTCTGCGTGTGTTTGTTCTGGGAAGGAGTATAGAGCTAGGTGTGTGAGGAGCGATATGAGTTGCCAGAAATTAGTTCCCAATATTAGAAGACCTGTGATTTCCCGTTTGTGCAATGTGTCCGGGTATTTTTCAATTTCATTTCTAATTTTTCTTCTTTTTGTTGTAATATATGTTTATTTTGTATTTATATTATGATCAGTCACACATCTGAATTGCTGGAGATTCGTGCTGATGATCTGAAGTTGCATGTTTTGTTCATCCCTGGAAATCCTGGTTGGGTTTTGTTTTTGGGTTTATTTTAGTAATTACAAAATAATTGAATGATGATGTTTAAGAACTTGGAGTTGAATAATCACAGGCGTTATTGCATTCTACAAGGACTTTTTGGAATCTCTATATGAGCGGCTTGGAGGAGTTGCATCCATAACAGGCATTTTTTTTCCCATCTCATTTTAGCTTGCTTACGATGTTACTTTCTTTCTCACTTTACCTAATTTGGTTTTGCCTTTTGTGTTCATTCACAGCTATTGGACACATTTCTCACACAAAAAAGGTGTTTTTTTATTATGTTATTATTTTCTAAAATTTTCTTGCCATTGTAAGATTTCTTCTTATGCACTACTTATAACCAGCAGCAATAGTATGACTTTGTTCCTCTAGTTGTGTCTCATTGACCATAATGTTTTGAGAAAAAAAAAATTGACCATAATGTTTCTTGTTCTTAGGACTGGGAGCATGGAAGGTTGTTCTCAATCCAAGAACAGATTGATCATAAGGTAAGTTGGCTGGCCTCTCATGATAGTAATAAGGGGTAGTCTATTAAGTATGAACCGATTTTCTAGCGGCCCATGTTTGGGCCAATTAATGATCAGGAGGATTATTATCTACTTGAGTTTGCATGCATGATAAAAAAAATTGATGGCCCAAATTTCATCAAACTTTTCATCTTTTGTACTGGTAGTTTTAATTCCTATATTTAAAATTGGTCTTTGTCTCCTGTTAATAATTCTGTGACAATTATACAAATATCAGAAGTCAGAACCTTTTTCTGAGGGTGCTGTTCGTTTTTGTTTTTGCTGGTCAATACTGGTTTATTTCCAGTATGTTACACAGAATCATAATTGTTACTCATTCTTTATATTTTCACAGGTAGACTTCATCAGACATGAATTGCAAATTACTGAGGTTCCTATAATACTGGTATAGCTATTGTCTTTGGATTATTTGTTTTCATATTATCAATGCTGTAAACCTCATAGTGTCTATCATTTGGTAAAAAAGACCGTTAATTCTACAGTTTAATTGTATCACATTATGTACCTTGGATATAGTGCAACTATCCATCAATATGATTGTCCATTATCATATATACCCATAAACCAATGTCTTCAAGATGCAAGAGTGATTTGGTTGAGAAAATGACCTCCAATATCGAATTATGATTTATTAACAGAACATTTTGTTCTGTTTCCTGTTCCTTTATCATTTTTAGGAACCAGTCACAAGTCTCTTGCCTATTTTTGCTTATAATTTTTTTTAACCATCATTCCGATAAATTGTGCTAGTTGATTTCTGGTTTTTGAACTATATTTGGTGTATTTTGTATGACATATCATTAATTACTCTATAATTAATTACTCTCTGAAGGTTGGGCACTCTATTGGTTCATATATATCCATTGAAGTGCTGAGGAGGTCTCAGAAGAAGGTATTGCTTTATGCAAATTGCATACATCATGTATCTTTTATGTGCTTTTGACTTGAAACAACCTGCTCTCTGACATTTATTTCTGGCTTTATAGGTAATATATTGTATAGCACTATATCCATTTTTAAGATTAAACCCAAAGTCAACATGGCAGCCTATTGTTGGGAGGATTTCAGCGTAAAGCTCTAGCTCGCTCTTTATTACAAATAACATCACTGATTCTCTGTTCTCTTATCTTAGTTTGCATGCACTGCTCTCTTGTGACAATGAAAATATATTCAGTGTAGTCTTTTCTTTTAAAATTATTATTATTATTATTATTTACTCCCACTCTCTTATGTGCTTATGAGCTTCATGTCCTCAAAAATAATTTCCTGTCTGGTTCAGATTAACTTAGGTTGGCAAAAAATTAACTAATAAGTTAATTGAGAGTTGTGCCATAAATTAACTAATCCACTTGACTCATAATTGTGGAATGAATTTCATTTATTCATTATCTTCAGGCCTGTATTATTCATTTTGTTTTTTGTTTTGCAATTAATGCATAGGGATAATCATGGAAATTTTATTTGTTTCAGGTCCTCAATCATCTCTACTTTAGTTAGTTTCATTATAGCATTGTTGGGGCTGCTACCTAAATGGGCTTTAACATTGATTGTGTTAAAGTCCATTGGGAGATCATGGTCTGCAACTGCTGTTGAGGCTGCTTGTAGTCGGTTGCTGCAGGTGTAGTATTATTTTATTTCTGGTTCCTAGATAAAAGTGCTGGCTTTGTGTGTTGTAGATGTATTTGTAGACACCATATTTTGTCCGGATCGATAAGAAATATGTGTAATTGCGTTGTTATTTTCATTTACTTTCCTTATAATTTTATTTTCAATTGTTTCTTACATGTTGATTTTATTTTCAATTTTACATGTTAATTCTATTGCCCCGGTTTAATTAAAGTTATTAAATTTTACTTTCATGTGTAATCTGATTTTAATATTTTTTTAGATTTAAAATTTAATTTTAGAAAAAAAAAGTAAATAAAATTATTTCTTAGAATATTTCTTTTTTCTTTTTAAATCAACTTTATTATTTGAAGGGGAAAGTATACATCATCCACATCTACCTGAACATCGTCACATCCCTCTGAAGAGCTCCATGGCCGATCTCTATGGGCAAATTAGGTAGCAGGCCGATCTCTAGGGAAGAGTTAAGAGTAAGTTAGGAAGTAAGGAGAGCTCTGGAGGGATTCGAGCATTAGGGTATTAAAATATCTAGCTCCGCTAATGTTAGATTTTTAGGAAGAGAATCAATCCTGGCCCTTAATTTTTAGAGATTAAATCTCCACCATCATATTATAGTTAGTTAAAGCATTTGGGGTACGATTTGATCTTTACCATTAATCATATTTGTAAGGATAAATCCCGGGCCATTGAATTAAAGTAATAAAGACAGATTTGACGCCTTTTATCCATAATCCTTTGATTTGTTTTGTAAGGCATAATTCCGAACCTAGGTTAAATCCTTACCCTTAATTTTTGATCTCTTTAATTCTTAACCCTCAGATTTTGTCCTCCTAAATCCAGACCATTTATTTTCTTCATCTATGATCCTGACCTTCCATCTTAGGACTCCCATTCCCTATAAATACTCAAAGTCTCCACTGTAGAAGGGGTCCCTTTTCCAAAAAGTAGAGCTCAGAATTTAAGAAAAAGGCTTACTCTCCATAACCCATCACTTAAAAAGTGCTTTGGCTCCACCTCCAATCTTCACAAGTCAGAGTACACTTACCCCATCATTGCTTAGAGCCCCTTTGCAGGTAATACTCTCGTCCTGTCTTTTTTAAAATGCGTAGTTGAGTTGCATCTCACATAAGCTAGAATCCAAGTTCTTTAATTATTTAAGTTATGCCGAACTCCTAAGGGAATAGGGTTAAGATCATCTTTTCCCTTTTTGTAAATATTACTGTTGTCATTTTATTGCGGTACTACATAAATATCATTTTGTCTTTTTTGTTTTTTAATGGAAAACACGTCTTCTCTTATTTTGAAATAGTATAGGATTAATATTAGGAATAGGATAATAATGGGTTACACTTAGAATCTGGGCATGATAAAAAGAGAGAAGAGAGTTTGGTTATGATGATGAGAGATCGAAAATAATAAAAGCGAGATGCGGGTGACGGGATGAGTTCGATTATGATGGTGAGAGATTGGAAATAGTGTGTGCATAACCAGAGTGCATTCTTGTTATTTTATATTATTTGATAAAAATGCTGCCCTACGAGTTCAAATCTTTCTCCAATTTTTTTTTTTGTTTTTTCTAAATAATTATTTTTGAAAATCGGCCAATCCTTTTTTTATTTTTATTTTTTTATTTTTATTTATTTATTTATTTTTTACGTCTTTAACCTTACAATAATTTCATTTTAAGATATGAGGTTCGGGAGAGAGTCTTTTTCTTGAATCCCCATTTTTTCTAAAATTTTGTAAAATCTTCTTTTTATAATAATTTCTTAAAAAATATGAGTTCGGAGAGAGCCAGGAGCAGGCTAAACTCTATGACCGAGCTCTATGAGCAAGCTAGGAAGTAGGCCGATCTCTATGGAAAAGTCAGGAGCAGGCTAAATTTTATGGCCGAATTCTATGGCCGATCTCTATGGGCGAACTAAGAAGTAGGCCGATCTCTTCGGGAGAGCCAGGAGCAGGCTAAACTCTATGGTCTAACTTTATGGCCGATCTCTATGGGAGAACTAGGAAGTAGGCCGATCTCTAAGGGATAGCCAAGAGCAGGTTAAACTCTATGGTTGAACCCCTCCTCCCTAAAATTTTGCAAAATCTTTTTGTATAATAAATTTTAAAAATATGGGTTTAGGAGAGAGTACTTTCCTTGAACCCCACCTATATAAAATTTTGAAAAATCTTTTTCGACAATAAATTCTCAAAAATATGGGTTCGGGAGAGAGTCCTTTCCTTGAACCCCTCATTCCTAAAATTTTGCAAAATCTTTTTTTTTTTTACAATAAATTCTAAAAAATATGGGTTAGGGAGAGAGTCCTTTCCTTGAACCCCACCTTTATAAAATTTTGCAAAATCTTTTCAACAATAAATTCTAAAAAATATGAATTCGGGAGAGAGTCCTTTCTTTGAACCACACCTTTATAAAATTTTGTAAAGCTTTTTTTACAATAAATTCTGAAAAATGCGAGTTCGAGAGAGAGTCATTTCCTTGAATCCCCGTAGTTTCACGTTTTATTATAAAGCTCATCCTTTACAAATATGGGAGTTTGGGAGAGAGTCCTTTCCTTGAACCACCTCAGTTTTACGTTTTTATTAAGGAGCTCATTCTTTACAAGATACGGAGGATCGGGAGAGAGTCATTTCCTTAAAATCCTTGATATTGATTTATTTTCACAGAAACCCTATGAACTCTTATTTTTAACAAAATTTATCAAACACATTTCAATGTTCGGTTCATGGGGGAGTCCTTACAAGAACCCCGAATTTTATGTTGGGGCCTAATGGAGAGTCTTTCTTGGAGTTCTCATGCTAATATTATAAAGGAGAGTTCTTCCTTCAGTTCGGTTTAATCAAATAAAATACCATAGTCGCAAAAATATTAAGTAGTTTAAAATGAAATGATGTGGATAAAGGATTTATGGGTAATTATGTCAATGATGAGACATTCTACATTAATTGAGAGTCCTTATCAATGAAGGGAACTCTCCAAGTTTTAATTAACACATCCCTTTTGAATTAGAGTCTTAATTAAAAGGAATGAAAATTTATACTCATATCAGTTCATGTATATTCACTACACATACCGCATCCTCGATTATTTGAATCCCAATGATGAGGTACATGATGTGTGAGCTGAGAGTCCTCCTCACTCATTATGAATCTCTAGGGACCAAATAATACCTCTTCGAAATTAGAGTCCTAATTCGGGGAGGGAGGAATTTAATAAATACATAACAAATTAAACGAACACAATGTCAACTCACTTTAGGGTCATCCCATAAACTCATGTTCTTGGGAAGCCCGGAATGGTAAAATATCAAATGTTCCTTTAATGAATAACGCCAGCTATCGCAAGGATTTTGCAGTTGCGGACGATTCTCACCGAAATGGGAAAGTGAGGAGTCACCACTTTAATTTTGAGGGAATTAAAGAAAATCATTCGTAAAAATTCATAAAGCCATTTCTAAAATAGAGATTCTAAGTTCGGGATCCGTATACACGTGGGGAAGGCGTTAGGTATTCCACATCATCCCTCAATAAGGGCAAGTGGATTTAACGATGTGCTTTTTATAATTTAAGACTGAAAATTTTGGGGCTAAAATTACGATGTTGATTTCCATTATTTATTAAAGTAACATTTGATATTTCACTATTTCGGACTTCCCAAGAATACAAGTATATGGGATGACTTTAAAGTGAGTTGATGTTGAGTTCGTTTAATTTGTTATGTATTTATTAAATTCCTCCCTCCCCGAATTAGGACTCTAATTCTGAAGAGGTATTATTTGGTCTTTAGAGATTCATAATAAGTGAGGAGGACTCTCGGCTCAAGTATCATGTACCTCATCATTAGCATCCAAATAATCGAGGGTGCGATATGTGTAGTGAATATGCATGAACCAATATGGGTATAGATCTTCGTTCCTTTTAATTAGGACTCTAATTCAAGAGGAACGTGTTAATTAAAACCTAGAGAGTTCCCTTCATTAATGAGGACTCTCAGCTAATGAATAAAGGTCTCATCGTCGGCATTATTATCCATAAAATCTTTCCCATATCGTTTTATGTTAAGCTATTTAATATTTTACAACAATGGTATTTTGTTTGACTAAGCCGAACTGAAGGAAGAACTTCCTTAATAATACAAGTGTGAGGACTCCAAGAAGGACTCTCTATTGGGCCCAAATATAAAGTTCAGAATCTTTGGAAGGACATCTCCAGTGAACCGAACATCGAAATGTGTTCGATAAATTTGTTGAAGAGTTTGTAGAATTTTGTAAAAATAAGCACTGGGGGTTTCAAGGAAATGACTCTCCCCCGATCTCCTCTATTTTGCACCGAATAAATTTTATAAAACGTAAAACTACGGGAATTCAAGGAAATGACTCTCTCTCCCAAACTCCCATATTTGTAAATGATGAGTTTTATAATAGAAACATAAAATTGCAGGGATTCGAGGAAAGGACTCTCTCTCCTGAACTCCCGCTAAAAGACAGGAATATTCAAAAAATGATGTAAAGAATACATGTAAATACGAAGCGTCTAATTTGTGTGTTATTTTTCGATCTCTATTACTATCTGGACTCTTTTCACTCTCTTTGTTTCTGATCTCTTATTAGTTACCCGAACTCTTCATTTTACCTGAAATTATATCTAACCTTCTCGCCCTTATTTTTTCTGACCTCTTTAATTTGGTCCGAACTCTTTATATTGAGCCAAACTCATTGTATTGAACCCCCTCACTTCCTTTATTTTCGATCTCCCTAATCAAATTTGGACTCTCTATGTCAACACTCACGTATTTACTCTTCCTATCCGAACTCTTTACTGCTCTTCCGAACCTCAAGCAACATTTATATCACCCGAACTCTTACTCGTACTATTAAAAGTAAAGAGAAACGCACTTTTGGAATGACGTATGTGTTACTGTAACTGGTTAAAAGTGATATTTGTGAGATACGTCAATTCGACTCCAATCTACTCCTTAGCAGCTCACTCAGCTGCTCTACTAGTCTCTCTACCTGCGACAGCAATGAATAGCCATCGTTGAGTACTATGACTCAGTGGTGCACAACATACTAAAATAACATTTTATGCATAATTCAATCACATTTATTCAAATATGGTACTAAAAATGAAAAACAGATACAAAACATAATTTATAAATTTTTAGTCCAAACAATTTCATTTAAGAAGTCTCAAAACAGATTTCATAAAAACACATAATTATATCATGCCATCAGAACAATGTTCATCTCAATAGCCGGAGGCTTATGAGGAATCACAATGCTAGCTAGCTCAATCTATGGGTACCCATTTAATTTCTTTCTTTACTGGCACACACCTCAACACTTCAGCCAGAGAGGGAATCAAAATTCAAAACTAATTCCTCCCACTAGTCATGCTAGTGAGGCATTCAAATATATGGTCATGACACTATGGTTTCAAAACTATCTCAATAATTTACCAAACATTTACTGACAATTAAAACATATGCAATTAATTTTTCAACATTTTAGGTCAATAGCATAATATACATTTCAATCATCATTTTGCAATATAAATAAATCACAATTCATTTCATGCACTTTGCAAAAGAAATTTAAAGAACATTTTATGTTGTGCACAAACCTCGTGTGAGTCGCCTCTAGGCCTTGACTCGACATATCGGGTTCTTTCTCGATATTCCTTTCAACTAAAACACACAATTTTACAGTGTTTCAGTATCACAATTTATTATAACTCCATTAAAGAATTTCAAAATTACTTATTTCGAGTCTTAATATGTTTAATTTAACGTTCTTTGAATTTTGCATTTTGGGGTTACTATTCATGACATTATTCAAGTCAATTTGTTGACTTTCTTATGCTTAATAGGTATAGAGATTTCAATTTCACCCACATACCATATTTTGGTTATCTAATTTGTTGGTTTTGATTGTTTCTTCAAATTCTAGGTCTCTTAGGTAAAATTTCAAAATTTCAGTTTTAAGGTCCTGTTTTGTACTGTTCTATTGGTCATGTTGCTGTTAGAATTTGACAAAGTGTTCTTCATAAAACTTGTTCTTTATTGTCTTAACTTTAATTCTCTTTTTGAATCAATCCATTTGGAGTTTTGTAGCCCAAGTTATGGCCATTTAAACAGGTTTGTCCGAATTGGTCTACTCAGAATTTTTGGGCACCTAATTTGGTTCTGGTAGTTTTGGGTCACTAACTTTGGGTGGCAAAACGACTGGTTTATGGATAGAATTTGGGTTAATGTTCTTCATGAAAGTTGTAGTGCTACGTCATATCTTTCCAATGCCACAAAAATCAGGTCATTTGGACCTGTATAGCTCAAGTTATGGCCAATCATTTGGTTATTTTGGTACAGTGGCAGTGCACTACACCCGAGTTTGACCTAATTATTCACTAAGTTATGGTCATTTTCTGGGCAAGATTCCTAAATGAAAAATGGTCCATTGTGTGTCTATTTTCATTCCCAATTGGCCTCACACCAATTGGGTTGGTAAATTTCCAGTTTTGGTCCCTGAAAGGTACCTAGGTCAAGCTACTAGAATCTGATCACTAACCAATCCAAATTGTAACTTGGTTCTAGCAATTCACACACACCACAAATGGTCATAATTGACCATTTCTCAACTCAAGTAAGGTCCATGGCATCAATTGACCAATTCCCCAAATTTTTCCCAATTATCAAAATACTCAAGAACCCTAATTGCATAAAGTTCAAATCTAATGCATTCAAAACATATATCCATACTCTACATACATAACTCAACCTAAACAACCATTCAAATACATCAAAATCATTCAATTCACACTCCCTTGATGGTTGGCCGAATTCCTTAAAAGTCCCCCAACAATTGTTTTCTTTGATTTTTAAGTTGATTTCTAAGTGGATTGAACTAAAAGCATAAGTAGTAAACAAAATTTTCAAATTAATTTGCTTACCTCAAACTTTGAACTTCAATTCTTCAATTTCACTCCTTGTTTCTTCTTTCTTTCTTGCTTAATCACCTTCTCAAGTGAGGTTATCAAGTTCTAATGGAGAAATTATGGGCTAGGTAAGGTTTAGTGGGAGTTTTAAAGCTTGAACTCAAGCTTTCATGGAGTTCTTCAATGGTAGTGAGAGAGAAGCAAGCCGGCCACACTTGGGGAGAAGACAAGAAATAATTTTTCTTTTCTTTTTTAGGTATTTTGTGTATTTTTACTTAATTGACTTGGTCAAAATTGATGGGAAAAATAAAACCAATTTTGACATCACCCATGATGTCATCCAAATGATGTAATAAAACTTTTTCAATTTCTTTTTCTTTTGCATTATTTTTCCCTTAATTCTTTAATTTAATTCTTGATTCCGAAATTTTTGTTTCTCCGATTTTATTGGACAGTTAGGTCAAGAGTCAGCTCTAGGGGTGAATTGACCAAATTGCCCCTCGCTGGTTCAATCCGGTTTGGAAGTTATTCAATATTTCTTCAGGATCCCTGACCTAATTATTTGACCTGCTTAACAATTCTTTTTCGTGATTTTCTCTTTTCCATTGTGTTCGCAATAGTCCTAAGTACCGCGGCGTCACATTTTTCGGTTCGAAATTCGAGTTATGATGGCCTTCGCAGTCACTTCCCGGGAAGGTCACCCATCGCTGTGACTCCCGGCTCATTTAACTTTTTATGCTTTGTTTTTCTTCTTTATACTTAACTATCTGACAATTACTAATTATTTGTATTCAGGGCTTATCTAGGTGTCTTAGATGTGGTTCTAATTCTGTTAATTATCCGAACTGACACGGGTCACTGAAGAGTGAAATATACCAGGCTATGCAAATAGGGTTGTTACAGAGCATTTAAGTATTTATAGGAACGGAGGTCTTCAAATGAACGACCAGGATTTTAGATGGCCAAGTTGAAGGGTGTGAATTTAAAAGTATCGAATCCGAAGGTTAGAAATTAAAGAGACCGAAGATTAAAGGCTGAGATTTAGCTCGGGATTCTCTTGTCCCTTTCTGTCTGATCCGATAGCTAGGGGCTTTGCATTACAGAATGGATCCAAAGGCTGGGAATGAAAGGTGCTGAATCCGTTATTTACTTTAATCCAATGGCCCAAAATCTATCCTTACAAGTGAGGTCAATGGTGTGGATTGAGACGTACAAGAATGCTTTAACCGCCTCAGATCTAATGATTCGGGTTTGTCCTTACAAATGGGATGACTGGTGGAGATTGAATCGTAATCCGAATGCTTTAAGTAACTTAGATTCGACGGTGGGGGAGTTGATTTTACAAATCAAGAGTTATGACTGAAAGTAGCTCTTGAACTCCTGATTTTCAAACCTTTCGATCTTTATTGGCCATCTATCGATCTAACCGATCTCTGTATCTTATTTTCTTTCTCGATCTCATTATGGTTGGCAACTTTAAGAACTTCTCATCCGACCTCTTATACCAACCTTTTCCATGACCGATCTATTCTCGCTTCCCCGATCTCTTTTCTATTCGTCCCTTGTATATGATCTATGTCGGTGATCATCGAATAACGGGGAAGCATTAAATTCTCCACTTACCGATGAATCGCTTCGAGTTCTGCGAGCATTAAATGCCTAAGCCTATATATACTATGTGTAGTGGGCTGCCATTTTCACATTTTTGTTTGGCGATGATGACCACTGGGGTCCACTTCAAATGCTTGAGGAGGTAACTAGTGTTCTTTATTTAGCTTTTGTGGGATCATTGGCTGTTCGTTTTCCTTTTTCTGTGAAGAGTTTCATGTGTTTCAGTTGTTTGTGGGCATGCTAGAGGAAACCTGTTTGTGGGCTGGCATATGAAAGTAGAGACTCATGACTCATCATTAAGTTATAATAGTGGAGCATGTGTTTGGTTATGAGTGCTTTATATCCTCATTCCCATCTGTTCACATTTTATGTTTTAGTTACTAGGTCATATCTCTTGCATTCAGATTCACAATACCTGAGTACTCCTTGGGCATAAGCGTCTTAACTCTCTTACATTTCAGCAGTGACTTAGACATTCTATAGATATTTTGTTTCTTTATTTCAGATCATTGGAACTCTTGTTTAAACAAAAGGCAGGGGAAAATGAGTTAGTTCTGTTGTATTATGTGCTATGCTAATATTAGGTGGTGTGCCAAACAGTTACTTTATGATGTGAACCCTAAGATAGGAAATGGAATGTCTTCCACTGTCCGTTTCTGATTACTTGGGAAAGACTGAATGTCGATGTTAGTGCTTGTGGTGACTGTATTCTATTTTTTCCTTACAGATTTCAAAGCAGGTTCCTGATATTGCTCTATCAATTGAAAGAGAAGGTCATACTCATAATTTCTCATGCACTAAGGCTGGCTCGGTATGGGTTGCGCGACATGTAGCAAGCTTGATAAAGAAGCAAATACCAAGTCCAGGGCAATAAGATCTTCTCACTCTGTGTTTTTGAATGAAGGGAACTGATTCTCTCAGTATTGGGTAATCGGAAAATCAATGATATCAACTCATAATCATACTATTTTAAGGATAATTTTTGAAGTACTATGCATCTTATTTATCAAATTTAGAGCCAACTGAGTCTATTTTCATTCGCATTACACTGCAGGATATGTGTCCTCATCTAGATGCAACAAATCAATGTAGAGTTGCACAGTGCTCTTTACTTTCTAGAGTTTTAACTTCGATCAGCATCAAGTTATTCCAGGTTAGTCTTCGGGAAATTTGTGTGTGAATACTTTGTAACTGTGATGAAATCAACAAATAGAGCCTTTCATGAACGACTGTAGTTGATCAGCTAGCTTGATGTGTCCATGTTAACTACAATTAAAGTCTTGTACAATGACTCAACTTTCAGACAGTAGACATTTTTGCTTTTTACTGCATAGTACACAGCAATTAAATAGCAATGTTAACACTGTTTGGATTGAAGGAAAATAAGAGAGAAAAGAAAAGCTGAGAGGAAAATAATAATAATAACCTTATTTTCCACTTGACTCATGTTTGGTTAAAAGGGAAAATAGGGAGAAAGAAAATTTTGAAAGGAAAATAAGTGTTAGATTCCAATCCTATTTTCTCTCCAAATTGGGAAAAAAGTAGGAGGAAAATGTTTAAAATCACAAAAATATCCTTATATTTTTTAGGTTCTTTTTGAATATTTAGGAGTGAAATTGTAATTTTATTATTCAAAACAGTAACTTTTCTCTCAATATTCTTCCTCCTAATCCAAACATGAAATGAAAAGGTTATTTTTATCCCTAATCATTATCTTATTTTATTTTCCTTCCATTATTTTCTTTCCTCTCATCCAAACATAGTGTAAGTATTCTATTCATCATGGCCAAAACCACCTAATATCTCATCTCAGCATGTAGCTGAGGTTCAAATAAATAGAAGACCGGCTGTTGTTACTTGCTTACCCAATATTGTCATGCTGTTGCAAGTTCTCGTATAACAAGTAACCTCAAGTACTGTAGTTATATTCTCATCATTGTCGGTGGAACCTTTCATTGTTATTGACACATACTGATAATGTTTTTGTGGAACCATCTTGGTTGAGTTATTATGAACAGTCAAACAGAAAACACATGCAGATATTACATGGTTATCTTTTATTATCCTAATTGCATCATAGCTTTTGTGTCACAGTTGAGTTATAGAATTTTTTGTGAAGTAGTTGTCAGAAGCTAAATATATCAGTCTAATATGGGAAAAATTATACAATGAAATTAATGTATGTACAACAGTTTTATCGTAACTGTTGATTGTGGTGGGTCCCACATCAGTCTTACCATGATTAATGGTTATAATTAAACCATTATATATTTAACGGTTGCACTAAATAAAAATTTCTAATATAAGGTAATGGAAACTCCGCTTAAGTAGTTTGTACTTAGCCGATCCCAAGTCTGTATAAAGGAAGAGAGTTGTGGTAGGTGACAACCAGTATAAAAATTTCGTCACATCTAATAATATGGATTCAAATGATATAAATGTTGGGGTGTCCTCTACTTACGACGCGCTACATCGAAGCCCGAGGGTAGTGAGAAGTATGCAAGGGTGTAGGGCATTCACCAAAAGCGACAAGCCATGCCAGCGCCCAGGTGTGGTGTTAAATGAGCAAGGATTTCCACATTAAGTACGGGTGTGGGCAAAGAAGTTAGTCCATAGGACAAAAAGTAGAATAAATAGTAGAACAGAACACAAGTAAGCATAGAAAGCAATAAAAAATATCATAGAAGGAGATCAATTAGGAAGGAACATGATAGGAAGAGAATCAGGGTTGGTAACTTACAGAAAAATTAATAGAGCTTGTGGATACCTTGGAAAGGAGAATGGTGAATATTACTTGCATTCAGGATACTAAATGGGTAGAAGAGAAAAACAAGGAAGTGGGTAACTCAGGGTACAAACTGTGGTTTACTGGAAAGGAGGGAAACAAGAACGGAGTGGGCATAATCATAAACAGGATATTGAAAGATGTTGTAATAGCTGTGAAAAGAGTAGGAGATAGAATTATACTAGTAAAACTAGTACTAGAAGGAGAAACAACAAATGTAGTTAGTGCTTTTGCCTCACAAATAGGACTAGATAGTGAGAGTAAACAAAAATTTTGAGAAGATATGGATGATCTAATGCGAAGCATACCAAATAAAGAGAATATTTTCATTGGTGGAGATTTGAATGAACATATAACAAGTGATAGGCAAGGTTATGAGAATGTTTATGGAGGTTTTAGTTTTGGTAGCCGAAATAAAGAGGGAAAAAACATCCTGGATTTTGCTATGGAATACGACTTAATACTAGCAAATACCTATTTTATAAAAAGAGAGTCACATTTAGTGACTTTCAGAAGTAGGCAACATAGAAGCCAAATTGATTTTCTCTTAACCAGGAAGACAAATAGAGCTCTATACAAGGATTGTAAGGTCATTCTGGGAGAGGCTTTAACAAGTTAGCATCAGTTGGTGGTCTTGGATGTCAAGTTTAAGAACAATTCAAGTAAGATTAGAAGAAATAGTGTAGCTCGAATAAAGTGGTGGGAGTTCAAAGGAGTAAAGCAAGTGAAGTTCAAAAAAGAGCTTCTCGAGTTCGAATTATGGAAGCTGGATGTGAATGCCAATAGTATGTGGATACATATGGCATCAAAGATTAGAGAAACAGCCAGAAAAGTACTTAGAGAGTCTAGAGGACATGGACCACCCTCAAAAGAGAGATGGTAGTGGAATGAGAAAGTACAAAAGGCAGTGAAGAGAGAGAATGGTATAAGAAATTACCTAAGTGTGATAATAATGAGGCATATGAACAGTATAAGATAGCAAAGAAAGAGGCAAAAAAGGCAGTTAGTTAAGCAAGAGCGCAGGCCTTTGAAAAGTTATATGAGAAACTTAGAACTAAAAAAGAGGAGAAAGATATTTATAGATTCGCAAGGAGGAGAGAAAAGAAATGTCAATATCTCATTCAAGTTAGGTGCATTAAGGATAAAGAAAGAAAAGTGTTTATGAAAGATGAGGACATTAAAGAAAGATGGAGAAATTATTTTGATGATCTCTTTAATGATAGTCAAAGTGGTAATAGAGGGAATATAGACTACATAGCAATAAAAAAGAATGTGAATTACTAGAAGGATTAGATCTTTAGAAATAAAGGAAGCACTTAAGAGAATGAAAGTAGGTAAAGCCTGTGAACCTGATGGAATACCAATTGAAGTGTGGAAGTATTTGGGAGATGTAGGAGTGGCATGGTTAACTAAATTGTTTAATAAGATTCTAAACTCAAAGAAAATGCCTGATAAATGGAAGATGAGTATTTTAGTACCTATTTTTAAAAATAAGGGAGATATACGGAGTTGCTCAAACTATTGGGGAATTAAACTCATGAGCCATACTATGAAGTTATAGGAGAAAGTTGTGGAACATAGACTACGTCAGGATACTTCCATCTCTCTCAATCAATTTGGCTTCATGCCTAGTCGTTCAACTATGGAAGCGATCTTTCTCATTAGAAACTTGATGGAGAAATATAGAGATGTGAAGAAAGATCTACACATGGTTTTCATCGATTTGGAGAAGGCTTATGATAGTATTCCAAGAGATATCTTATGGAGAGTGTTAGAATAAAAGAGGGTATCTATTAGGTACATACAAGTGTTGAAAAATATGTATGAAGGAGCAACTATTATTGTGAGCACAGTGGGAGGGGACACAAGAGATTTTCCTATCTCAGTTGGATTACACCAAAATTTAGCTGTAAACCTTTACCTTTTTACACTAGTTTTAGATGAATTGATGAAACATATACAAGAGAGTATCCCTTGATGCTTGATGTTTGCGGATGATATAGTTTTGATATAATTTTACCATACAGCCATACGACCGGCCATGTTATATGGTAGTGAGTGTTGGGCATTGAAGGAGTCGAATGTGTTTAAGATAAGAGTTGCGGAGATGAGAATGTTAAGGTGGATGAGTGACCATACTAGACTAGATAAAGTTCGTAGTGAGAGTATTAGAGAAAAGGTAAGAGTGGTGTCAATTAAGGATAAGTTGAGAGAATGGAGATTTAGGTGGTTTGATCATGTGAAGTGTAGATATATGGAGACTCCAGTTAGACAAGTAGAGCACATTAGGTTAGAGAATAGAAAAAAAAAAGTAATGGTAGACCTAAACTGACTTGGATAAGAGTAGTATAACATGACTTAGAAGCATTACATATTTCCAATGACTTAACTTAAAATCATTTAGAGTGGAGAAAGAGAATTCACATAGCCGATTTCAAATTTTTGGATAAAGGCTTAATTTAATTGAGTTTAGTTGTAGGGTAATGGAAAAGATAGATTATTTCAGCTAGTGAATTATATTGCTACTACCATTAATGTTGCTGCATGAAGTAAATTCATTCTCCCGAATACAACGATCACAAACTAGATGGAATCAGTTATCACAAACTAGATGCAATCAATTATATGGATTCTTTTTTGTCATTTAACTAGGACGGTTATATTTTAAGGGAAATGATGCAAATTTGTTGAAGTCTGCGTCATCTGTTGGCTGTTGCGGTACATTGGGTTAGTGGGCTTTTGTGTGTTAGGAGCTTGGCCTAATGCAAACAGACAGATAAACTAATGATTCTTCAACTTATATTAAAATGATTTTTATACATTGAAAAGAAAATTATTTTTTTAATAAATGAAAATTTGTATATTTTCCTTTACAATTCTCTATTAAAAAAATTACTGGGTCAAGCGTTTTACACGTGTATACTCACAAGGGCAACACGTACGTAGAACAATCCAAAGACTAGCGACTTGGCAGCGCCGCGGCCTATAATTTATCTTCGTCAATAAAGACAACATTGTTTGTTCGCACGTCAATAAAACAAAAAACAAGGGGAAAAAATTTATAATTTTATTTTATCCTTCTAAATCTGCAAATTAATTTCAATTTATGAAAATTATTGAAAAAAAATTGTTAGAAATATTCAAATATAAAATTTCTACATTAGGATGAATGGCATATATAAGTAGAAAGATTTTGAATTAGATATAATATTATAATACTCATTAAGAAAAGATTTATCTTAGATGATTTGGGTTTTCATGAATCTCTAATAAATGGTATCAAAGTTAACAGAAATAAATATGAAAATGGTGATGAATAATTTTTATAATGTTTTGACATGTGATTGGAAGAGTATGTATTTTCTCAATAAGTCCATTGGAGTTGGAAAGCATTCCTTTTAGAGAAGAGCAGATAAATAAAATGGAGTTCTTAATATACGTGATAGCACTAACTAAGCTCTTAAAAGTGGATACTCCAGGCACTTTAAGCTTCCCTAATTTCTAACAGAATTATTAGAAAGATTAACGGTCAATATGATCTTCTCATATGTAAACATAACAGGAGTGAGAATACCATACGTGGACCGTCCTTTATAAGACATGAAGAATTTAGAGCGAACTGGCTCATCCCAAGGTCCCCAGCTCATTCTTATACCCACTACAGACTCCACAAGAAGCAAATCTCAACTCTCTCTCTCTCTCTCTCTCTCTCTCTCATAGTTACAGCTGCTAGTTTCGTCTGCCATGTCTACTAACAAGAAAAGGCCAATCCTCAGAACAGTTTCAGTCAGCTTAGGCTGTAGCAGCTGCAAGAAACCAATCCTCTCCAATATTTTCAAACTCAAGCCAAGACCCCGAAAATCCACCACCACCACCACCACCACCACCACCACCCCCTCCATCTCCACTTCCTACCATAAACACTATAGCCATGACCTTTACTACTCATCTTCCACCTCCTCTAAAACCAACCCATCTACCCCAGGCTATGACACTACCATCTCATTCTCTTCCACTGCCGACACCCCACCCCAGCCTTCCTGTGACATAAGAAGCAGCAAGAAATGCTCAAGAACCGTACGTGGACTGGGGCGGATCGGCGGCGAGAGTTTGGCTGTGGAGAAAGATTCCGATGACCCATATCTGGATTTTCGACAATCAATGCTTCAAATGATATTGGAGAAGGAAATATACTCGAAAGACGATCTTCGAGAGCTTCTTAACTGTTTCTTGCAGCTAAACTCTCCTTATCACCATGGGATTATCGTTAGAGCTTTCACTGATATCTGGGATGGTGTCTACTCTGCGAGGTCGTCAGCTGCTGGTGGTGTTGGCGGCGGCGGCTCCTCTCAGTCCCAACAGATGCTGCATTATAATTATTAGTACTACGGTCATGGCTGCTAACTGTTAAGCGTTAAAGTCAAGTGACTCTAATGTGTTCTTGTGCTGCACGTGAAAGTCTTATGGCTATTTTCATGAACTGTAAAAATGAGAATCTCAATGTATGAAGATAATTTTGGTTGCTGTATTTGTAGGATCCAACTGTTAATTAATTTTAGAATTTAGAAAATTGCCTTTTCTTTTTATTTCCCTTTCAACTCTAATATAATTGAGTAAATATTTTCTATTCGGTGAAACTTTTAATTAAATAAATAAATAATAATTAATAGTTTATATAATTAGATGTAATTTTGTTTTTTGTTTATCATAAATATAGTTTTATAATTCAAAAAGATGATATACTCAAACTCAAGAAATAATAAATAAAAGGGAAGGGAGGATAAATATTAATTATATATTTAATCCATAATTATATGATAAAAGGAAAGTATGTATTCAAAGTGGCAGTATGATTGGTGCGAGGATAATTATATTACATAGGTATACCGTTGGAAACATTTGGTATCAGAGCCGACCCATCTTGGTCGACTCACGCACACACAGAGGTGTGATCGGGTGGGGGAGATGTCACAGAGGTGACTCAATCCCACATCGACCAAGTATGGGGGAGTTCCTGGACTTATATGAAGGGGGTGGCCTTGTTTGGTCAGATGCGTTTTGGGTTGGGCAGAGGATCGGCCCAGGAATAAAATCGTGAGGGCTGAGGCCCAAAGCGGACAATATCTAGCCACGTAAGGCACTCGTGATTTAAAATTAAATTAAATAAATTTTAATAATAAAAATATTAAAATAATAAAATAATTTTTTTAAATTATTTTTTAATAAATATTTAAAATCATTTTTTTATGAAAAATAATGAGTCTCACAATCACAATATCAACTGTGCACATAGAGTATAGTGAGAGAGTAAAGTAAGAAAAACTTACCTAAATTTTTTCTTATTTTATAAGTGAATTTTATCATTTTTAGATGCATGATGAATTAAAGTAGACCAATAAATAAATAAAAAATGTAAAGACTAGGATATGTGATAAAGGAGTTTGCTTAAAAATTATAATTGAGTTGAATTTATAATTTTAATTTAATTACTTTTTGCTACTTTTATTTGATTTAATTTTTAATATTTCTATTTTGGTTTAGTTTAGTGTGATTTCAATTTAGATTTTGTTAAAATAATTTAAAAATAATAATCATTATGAAGAGTCTTATATGAATTATTATTTAAAATTTAAAATTAATTACTAATACATATTATATTATATAATATAATATTTAAATATTTGATAATTATATAATTAAAGATTAAAAAATATTAAATAATTTATTAACTTTTTATGATTAAAATTATTAAAAATAAAAATAGATGATAATATGAATTTATATACACTTTATATATAATTATTATATATATATATATATTCTTAATTATATATAAATATATAATTATATTAAAATATATATTATAAAAAAATATATAATTAATTTCTTTAATTCAATTTTAATTTAATATGAATGTAATATGATTTTAACATAATTTAATAGTTAGAAAATAAAATTAAATAAAAATCATAAATAAATTTAATTGTGTTAGGTTCAATTGTTTTGAGGATGTTTATCTTAATTTATTTATTTATTTATAATAATTTATAATTTTTTTTGAAAATTATAATAATTTTTATAGTTATAAATTAAAAAATAAATAAATAAAGAAATTCAATTTTCCATTTCAATCCTTATATTATAAATTTCATTTAAATGTATTTATAAATTATTTTTTTATTAAATATGTTAATTATTTATTAATAATTTAATTAAATATATAATTATTTAAAATTTTAAATATTTTTAAACTCATATTAATATATAAGCATTAAGTGCCAAGTTTCATAAGTTAACCAAGGACTCAAGAGTTGAAGTTTACGAATAAAGTTGCACACCCGAGCGGAGATGCTTAAAACCTTGTAGGTAGGCACTCGAGAAGAGAGCGTTGAAAGGAAATAATGAGAAGAGATATGCAAAGCTGCATTGGGATTTGAAATCAATTAAGTCTTGTTTGGGAAAGGTGCAACTTTCACTTCCACACTGTTCATCGATTTTCTACACTGCCCTTTTCAACATTTCCTTTAATGCATTTTTATTTTTTAATTGATGAAGCTTTTATAAATTTTTTTTTTAATTTCTTACTCAAGAAACCTTAATGTAAGCCGCGAAACTAAAAATTTACTTTTGAGTAAGTTAAAAAGTAAATATTAAAAGAAAATTAAATGGAATTTTATTAAAAATATAAAAATAAAAATAAGAATAAAAACTATTAAGAAATTTAAATTAAATAATATAAAAATTATGAATAAAATTTACACAAAAATAAAAATATTAAAGGGAAATATATATTTTTTTTAATTATATCATCTGAGCAAAAGTTATCAAAATAGACATATCTGATAAAGATTTATTGATTAAGTTTGATGTTTATTAGCGAGCTCGGATAAAGGTAAATGATATTTTTTAAAAAATACAATAAAATTATGGGTAAAAAATAAATTTTTAAAATTTTTGCTCTATCTGTAGTTATGCCCCGTTAATGATACAAAATTTGAAAGATATATTTTTTTATTACAATAAATTATGTGTGTGAAATTTGATTTTATAGTGTATTAATATAAATATATAAATTAATTAAAGATAATATAATTTTTTATTTTGAGTTTTAATAAATATGCTTTTCTAAAGAGGGATAAGAAATATCAATCTAAAAGCCATAAGAAAGTGTAGATAGCATGAATATCTGATGACAATGCCATCTCAATGGAAATTATTGGTGTTCAGTTAGATAGAGACTGAACAATGGAATCAATGGTTAAGATGGAGGAGGTAAAGCTGGCCAGAAACATATGAGATATTTGATATGTAATTTTTACCCATTGGAAATAAATAATAAAAACCCTAACTTTCCATCACTTTCTCAGAGTTAATTCATAAATGAACTTATCCATTCAATTAAAGATGATTTAAATGTGGTCTACTTTCTTGGGTTGGTGGGTGCACAAGCAATGGAATCTTTAAGCTTAGTGGAACCCTATTTCTTTCAATTAAAGATGGTTTGTTAAGCATGCAACCAAGAAAAGAAGCAAGTCCAAGTGTCCAACTCATCCTCCTCGCATCCTTGCTAGGAAAAAGAGAAGTAGAGTTGTGCCTGCTTCAATAGGCATGTATTCTATTTTAGGAACATATCTTTGCAAAACATATTGTCCCTTTGGCTATTGTGATTCCATTATTGAAATCTTAATTCCTTGTTAGCAAGGTTAAGATTATCCATGTTTATCAAATCTATTTTTGGCCTTTTCTTTTAGATTAGTCTGCAACACAACACTTCTGTATCAAATCAAATGCTGTATTCTTGTTAATTTGGGCTATCAACAAAAGCTAAATGTGTGCTAGTTTTGTGGCTTTTTCATCCACTTTTACTAAGATAGCATTTGAAGGACAATTGCATATATATGGTTTAGTTCTTGCATTTTTATCAAAATCATGAAGCCATTTCTTGTTTGATAAAGATCAGACAAAGAAGAAAGATTGAAAAATATTGGGAGATTGAAAGGTACTACCAATTTGCTAAACACAAGAAATGCCAAGAATTGAAGGGCCTTGGCATTCAGATATTCTTTTTCCGCCATGTGAATATTAGGTGGATTTGTCTCTCATTTTTTTTTTCTTTTACTACCACGGAAGGACCACCAGGATCTAATTTTTAGGGACAGATATCCAATCTTATTGACCAAAAAAAGAAAAAAAACCAATCTCAAGACTGAAAAAAGGTTCTTAAAAGCAGCATGAAAGATTTAAGGGCACATGAAAATGAGAGTACAGCACATGGAACTCTGATATTTTTATATGATAAGAATACTCCAACTATAATTTGATCCAAAAGTCTGGCATTACGATTTAATTAGATTAAAAAATGAGATCTATGATGATAATAAAGAATATAGATAAATATAGAGAGCGATCCTCGTAACATGAACTAAAATAAATATTGTATTTTCTATCATTTATAATAAATTTATGAAATATTCAAAAAATATACTAAATTAAAATTTAAAAGTTAAAGGTGATGAACGAATTAAATAGTAAAATTTATCTTTGGGTCATGGATTATCTTAAGTAAGATGATGTTCGATGATTTTATATTATGAGTTGTTTTAAATTTTTTATTAAGTTGGTACATAAAAAAAAGATTTTAAGTTAACTTTGAAGTTATAAATTATTTTTTAGATTAGTTTTTTAAATATTAAATTTATTTACTTAATTTTTTTAATAAAATTTTTGAATTAATCAAGCCAATTAAAAAATTAATTTTAAGTCGAATTATGAAATTATTGAATTAATTTTTAATTAAAACTTATTATTTTTTGTTAAGAAACTCTTAATTTTTTAAATTACTCAAATTTAAGTTATTTCAAATTTTATACGAATTGAAATATATTGCAGGTGATTTTGAATTAAATTGGCAGATTAAGTCAAAATTTACCATATCTACACCTGACATATAAATAAATTTTTTAATATTCTAACAATAAATTATCTTTAATTAAATAAAAAATAAAATTGATTATGAATTATTTATAATTATGTAATAATTCATTTAAATTCTCTTCTCATAAATAATTTATTTTTAAAAGAAGCTATTATGATTTATTTCTATCAAGAATGACTTCACAGATAAAAAGAAAAAAAAAATACTATAATTGAATGTTTATTTGAAGAGGAATGGGAGGGACTGTCACCAACAATCCTTAATTATAGTTGTGAGTGAAGAGTGATAAAAAAAAAAAAAAAAAAAAAAAAAAAAAAACTACTCAAGAAAATGTCTAATCCAAGGTCTAGCTGGTAGTGAATCTGAAGGTGGACGATCCAGTTCCTTCTTCGTTCAGGCCCTTCTCCAAGAACAAATCCTGATTCCTGAACATTGCTCATCATTACATATGCAGGCTGTACTTCAACCCCAAAATTGCAGCAAAAGTTGATAGCTGCCTACGGGTGCCAAACAGTAAAATGAAGATGCTTTTTTTTTTTTTAAATAGAAAATTAAAGCCAGCAGAAAAGAAAATGGTATTTTTGGTCCTGAATTTGGAGTTAAAATTTAATTCATCTCTTATTAAGCTTTTATATTACTAAATTGATTCAACCATCTCAAATTACAATTTAACACTGTTAATAGATTTGCAAAGCAAGAGGGATAATAATAATAATAATAATAATAATAATAATAATAATAAAATAAATTATAATTTAATCTTTAAAATTTATTTAAATCTCATACCTTAATTTTCATAATTTAAAATCAAATAATTTAATCATTAATATTTTAATAAATATATAAATTAGTTCTTGTTAATAAATTTTCAATTAAATTATTATTAATTTTAACAAAAATTATTAAATTACTCTTAACTCTATTTTTAATCTGAAAATAATTTAATTCTTGAGATTTTATTTCATAGATAATCTAATTATTGAGATTTGATTAAATTTATAACTTAATTCTTATAGTTTTAATACTAAATAATTTAATCCTTAATATTTTAGTAAATTTATAAATTAATCATTTCTGTTAAAATCACCATTAATTTTCTATTAAATTTAATAAAATTAATCAGAATGCTTTTAACGTTATTTTTAATTTAAAAATAATTTAATTTATGATATTTTATTTTATTATCAATTTGCGTTCATATTTTTTTCTTTTTCTTATATATAATAATATAATATAATATATAAAAATATTACAAAATGATAAATATATATGTATATATAATTATTTTTATATTAAAAAAACAACGACGAAAAGAATTTTATAAAATTATATTGGTTTATTTATAAATAGTTATAATATTTAATGATTAATTTATAAAATATATAAATAATTTTGTGATTAATCAAAATTATTAAGCACTTTAAAGTAATTAATTTATAATTTTAATAATTATAATTTAAATTTAAAATATTTTAATTTAATGGGATCACATTTTAAAAATATAATAATTAAATTGTTAACAAAATAGAACAAAATTTCATGGATTAAATTATTAATAAAATAAAATTTTAAAAATTAAATTATTTTTAAATTAAAAATAGAGTAAAAAAATTTTAGTCATTGTTATTAAAAATAGCAGTAATTTTATTGAAATTTTAATGGTAATTTTACTAAAATTATAATGGTATTGGCTAATTTATAGATTTATTAAAATATCAGGATTATTTTATTTTAAAATTATATAAACTAAAATATAGGTTTAAGTAAATTTTAAGGACTAATAATAATTTACGGTAAAAAATTCTCATAAATTCAAAATGAGGTCATATAAAAGAAAGAAAAAATAAAAAATAAGGAGAGATTTTAGAATAAAATTATTGCATGTACAATAAATTTATCATAGTTATTTATATCATAATTTTATCATAATTAATCGTTAAAATCTTTAAAAGAGGAGCTTTGAGAGTCTAAATAATATTAATTTAAAATAAAATAAAAATTTGAGGACTATTTTATAAATAGAATTTAAATTTATGATTAATTTATTATTAAAAAACAAATTAAAAACTGACTTTCAAGTTTTGCTTATACTTTAAAAAACTTGATTATAAATTATCCTTAATTTTGAGCAAATTTCAGTATAATTTCAAAAAGAAGACATTGATTAGTTTGAATTACGGGAGAAAATAGACAAGGGTCCCATTTATAAAGTCGTTCATTTTTTGGCTCAGTTGGCGAAACTTTAAATTTTTAGGGTCTAATTCCTTAAAAAAAAAAATTTAAGAGATTAATTGAGAAAAAAAATATAAAAGATAAATTGAATTTTACTTAAAAGTAAAGGATGAAACAGTAACTTTCCAGAAGAAAGTGACACGTACGTACGTCAGTGCTTTTTGTTTAATTTGTTTGTCACAATCTTCACGGCTATTTCTTAATTACGGTACACCTCCCATTCACAATCACAGGTCACTTTCTGTCCTGCTTCCCCTGCGGTTTACAAAACCCTAGATTTTCGATCGTGTTGCTGTCTTTAATTGCCTCATTGCTTGCTTTTAACTTTTTGAAGGGTTCATCTCCTCCATTATTGATTAATTAATTAATTTTTATAGATCTTTGTAATTTAGTAAAATTAATTATTTAATTTTTATTTTTTAAAAAATAAATTAAAATATAATTTTTTTTATCTGACAATTAAAATATGGTTATATTTTTTAAAATCAAACTCTTTAATTTTTTTTTAAAATAAAACACTAACTAATTTATTTTAACTTTGTCCATTAATATTTTTTAATTTTTATAATTTTAATTATTTATACAATTTAATCCGTTTGATCAAAGTTAAAACAAAACTTATATTTTAATTGATAATAATTTAATAAAAAGACTTGTTAGAAGAAAGAATATAAGTAATGAAGAAAAAGATTGTGTATTTATTTGTATCTTGTTTACAGAGATATTACATTTATTTATATATGAGAATATGAGCTAATTTAGACAAGAATAATAATTACTGTAATTATGCTATATTAATCTCTTATAATTATGCTAATTGCTGTAATTATGCTACACAAATCTCTTATAATCATGCTAATTGCTGTAATTATGCTAACAAGACTAATGAGATTGATTTTATAAAACTTACAGATATTTTTATTAAATTTTCAAAAATAGGAATTAAATAATTAATTTTGACAAAATATAAAAATTTAATAGTAATTTACTCAAATATTTGTATTAATAAAAATCACTCCATAAAACCATTTTCTTTTATTTTTCAGAAATTAATTTTATCACGACCCAATCTATGGGTTGGACCGGTACTAGGATCTGGACCAACTTAAAACCCCCGGGACCTGTAGTAAACCTAATTATTCCTTAACCTAATTCTAAGGCCCATATTGAGCCCAATTTCAAGAAATCAACTGGTCAGAGTCTGACTATGAAAGGGACTATCTAACGGAGAATTATTAATTCACCTGACTTGTACTCTCGATAAAAATACATTTTGAAGCTCAGTTCACCCATCAATCATCCATAATTCAAAATAAAATCAATGAAAGCTCAACTCTCTCATCCATCGTAAGTATTCAACCACACAATTACACATACCTAAAGTTTATAGATTACAATTCCAAATTGATAAATATTATAGTCCCAAACTTAATGATATGTTTCTACACATGCGGATGACTAAAATTTATACTTAACAGTACAAAACATAAAATTAATAGTAAGGGGACCTGCGAGGAAAAAAAGCAGTTTAAACTCAAGGAAAAAGCTCTCCTGTAATCTGGAAAAATAGTGAACAGGAGTGAGCGTTCAACTCAGAGAGTAAATATTTATTTTACATATAATTTCTATAACTATCTAATTCTAATGCATCCTTGGAAATGAAATGCATCATTTTCATACGAATTAAACAAATCATATTAAGTTACGTCAAGAATAATCTGGAACACTCACGCATCCGTGTCAAGTCCATACTCACGCATCCGTGTCAAGTCCATACTCACGCGTACATATATGGGGAGCTGATCACCCTACCCAGCTCTCTTAATCCAAGACCTGACAGCGAGATCAACTCGAGCCAAACTTTCATTTGATAATCCATATGCGGGGGCCAATGAGATCAACTCAAAGCCGTGCCTACCCCAACTTATCCATGATAAGGATCGGGTCTTAGCGAGTCAAGCTCCAACTGTGTCTACCCGTCCTACCCATATCCATATACTCCACATACATACTAACTCACACACACAGCTCCAGATTATCAAAACACAATAACTAAAGTAATATCATCATATATAAATATAAAACTAGGCATGCCTAATATTTAACTACATAAATATAAGTATAAGGATGCATGAGCATGCCAGAAATATAATAATATTGAAATTGTAAATAAAATAAATATTTACTCACTGATTGACTAGAAATTGCTGCGGTGGCTGAGAAGAGAAGGATGGATGACCTTGATCACCTAGATAATTATGTTATAAATTTATTGATGCTAACTCAAATCAAAATTTTAAAGAAATAGGGACACCTTAATTTATACCGGAAATCTGGCAGAATCTCCCCTGTACCTAAAACCTACTAAACCTGCAGAGTAGTTTAAATCACACTTCTGAAACCACACATCATCTCAATAATAACATATGACCCCTCCAACTCAAGCAAATCTCACATAATCTAACAATTCAATTATAATGTTTAAAACAGATATTTTGTAAAAGTTATTTTAGCTAGTTTTAAAAATTCTAAAATTTTTGTCCCGCGGTCCTTAGTAATATTATAGAGCTAACGCAAAAGGAATTATAATTTTCTAGCTACCCACGAATATTTTATAGAATTTTATTCTAAACCCAGTACTATAAAATTGAAGAAACTCGGATTTCGGGTTTACCTATGCCAATTCTGAAACTTGAAACGCGTCCGGGACGTCTGAAAATAGTAGGGTAGCTTATAACTTTGATCCGGTTCCGAAGTGATTCCGGTAACTTATCTGCTCAGCCAAAAATTGTAAATGTAACGCAAAGGCTACAACACCAGAGTTAGATTAAAATATTTATATATAAAATAATTATTTAAAAATTAAGAGTGTTACAAATTTATGTTTTTTTATTAATTTAAAATTTATTTACTGATTAATCTATTTTTTTAGCAACAAAACTACAGATTCTTGGTAGTAGAATTAAATTAGATAAACTTTATATAGTTATCATGTAGCTATTATTGTTAAAATCCTATCAAAGCTAAGCAGGGTTTACCTTTGATTGAATTAAAACAAAGCTTTACCGTTGTTTGGCTCAGAATGCTCTATTTCTTAGGAAGTAAAGTATATTTTTAGGAAATTTATTTTTTAAGAAGTACGATATAGATATATTTAATTGTAAATTAATTTTTTAAGACATAATTTATTTTTAAATATAAAAATAATAATATCTGTAATATAATTTAATATATAATAAATTAATAAATAAATTAATAAATTCCATTACACTTAATTCAGAAAGTACAACTTATTAATTTTCAATTATATTAATTGCTTTTCTTAGACGAGAAATAAAATGACCTACAATGAAAACTGTTCTTATACCCATGAACGAGAGAGCTTATCTGCAACTTGGCCGTGCCTCTAATGTACTTAATTTAAAGACATTAAAAGGTGATATTGTTGTTGCCTTTGTGTCATATTTCTATCAAGAAGTACACTGTTGTTAGATAAAAACAGACATTGGTAATGGTACCGTTTCAATAAGTGATGAACATTAAAAAGGTACATTAAACGAAGATTGGGATTAATTGGCGAGCGACCTCTTTTTTGCCCCATCAACACTCGTTAATTAATCATACGAATATTAGAAACATTAAAAAGATAGAATAAGTAAAAAACATATAAATTAAAAAATTTATAAAATCAATGCCTTGAAATTTTTAATTAAATATGATATAAATTCATAAATATGCCTCGTTACAAGCTCATCAAGAAGGGCTATTTTTAAATATTTTGGACTTCGAAAATCTCTAACTAGAGAGATGGTGGTGACAATGAAGGACATAATTTCATATTTGTCACTAAAATTGCCCATGTTGAAGGTCATGTTTTTACATCCTAGTAACTTTTCCTTCTAAGTTCTAATTATACATTTTTGGATTAATGCAATATTTTCTCATTTTAATTGATGCTGGACTTCCCATTTTTTTTTTTTTAATAAGTAAAATTCATTAATAATTAACTAGAAGATCTGGAAATAGGAGAAATACATAGAAAGGAGAGATACTAACTCATGACAAAAGAGCCTAACAGCAACAAAAGGAACCCGTTTAAAGATCTCAGGACAAATTCAAAATCCAGGCTAACAACAGAAGAACCAATAACAAAGCAAAAACTAAAAACTAATATGAGGATTTCATATTCAAGAAACCCAGAAACATTTGCTTGAAAATAAATCACAACAGAATCGAAATAAATAAAGAGCGTATATATATGAGGAATCGAATAAAATAAGAATTTGAATTCTTAATTGTTCTCATTAGAGTAATAGATATGTTGAAGTATAAGACACCATGGATCAAATCCATTGACATATAAATACTCATGTATTTATGTTTGAATCATCAATCCAAATATAATCATATTATAGAATTGTAGTTCGCAGTTTAGATGTACTTTATTTGCAGAAAGCTCATAAAAAGTTGCTCCAAGAATTATTTAGAGAGAAAAGATCTTTCTAAATAGCTTAAATGCTTGTTTGCTACTCCAAAATCTTTCCTTTGCGTTCCACATTATTTTCTAGATACACACTTATAAAGAGTCATACAAACGTCTTTCGTTATTTTGTTTTCTTAAGTGTCTAACTCAGTTAGATTAGAGATCACTTGAGATACAAATAGCATATCTATCGTTATGTTTTGCAGATGGATATCTGCAGTGTTTAGATTACAATCGACAATAGATACAATACTCTTAATTATTGTATAATTTTTATTCATATCCATTGATATGGGTGTGGACTGGGTTACCTTTAATGGTTGACCCCATCATAATATCTGACATCTTCCATCCATGTATGATAGGATCATCTCTTTCTTCCTTAACCTTTTGCAAACCTTGTATTTGATAAATAAATTGTGTGACCGATACAGACTTCAAAAACATTTTTGTTATATATTTGTTAGGATAATATGCAATACTCATGATTATTTTATCACATTAATATTTTTCTAATCTTATTTATCATACCGTGTATTCACGATTTTATCTTTATCGTAAACATAAACCAATTGACATATCAATAAATAGAAATGTTTGCCAAATTGTATCATTTATGATCCTTTGACAAAGCCATAAGATAGATAACATTAAATTAAGTTTTGAGTGATTAATTGGAGTCGTGGGGTATTGGTAAAAATTACTTATAATTTTTACGTTCTTATATAATATCAAGTGAGAGTTCACTTGCATTTTCATTGTTGTACATGTGATATAAATTAGATGTTACAGATCCTTTTCTCATTGAATATATGTATTTATCAAATTACGTATAAATGATAATTTAGACATCATAATGTCTAACATTGAATTCACTTATACTCTTTCTTCATATAAGAATTTACATACAATATTAAGACAAATAATGTGACATATTCACCTATGTTCAATACAATTATGCATCTTACAATGATTCCATTTCCTTTTAACTTATCGAGGCAACATTGTCTGCAATATGTCCATTGACCTTGGATAAAATTTCCATCTCTCTGTTTTTTCTTTTCTAAATAAGTAACAGAAAAATCTATATATTTCTGTGTTGGGTTTTTCTTTTCAATGCAGGATCTTGATATTCTTTTTGTTGAGTAAGAGAATCATGGGATATCTACATTATGAAGCAAAACACAACCAATAATATTTCAAAATGTTAACAACAAAGTTAATCCATATAAATCATGCTTATTTTGTTTAATTTCAGATTCTAAATCTGGATGTGGGTATGAAGTAAAAAAAGCGAAAAAAGAATATGTGAAGAGTGGGCTATCATCATGCAACTTCCGAGAGCAGCTGGGGTGCACAATTGCAGGTTATGCTGGCCCGATGGCCCCAAATCGTCTTCTATTTGACCCAAGATAGGCAGGTGCCTTTTCTTTTTGGTTGGTAAGTGATAGGAAGGAAGATATAATAAATTGACAATTGTGTAAAAGCAGTAAATAAGTTAATTTAGAAGGTTCAGATTTAGATAATTTATTCTGAGTTTAAATTATTTTATACTGTGAGTTATTTTGAATTTTAATTTTTTAGTAAAGATAATTACATTTAATAACCTAATATAAATAATATGTTATATAATTAATGTTTTATAGGTATATATCTCCATAAACGTGTAAATATATATACATATATATTAACCTTTTAATTTTAATTTTATTTTGGCGTCTCAAAATCATCAATAGAATAAAATGAAATAAATTTTTATTTATTTGTTTGTTATTCTATTGGAAAAAGAAAATTAATTTGGCTCCACCTCTGCAGGCTGTTGCATACCTTTTGATATATATATAACTTTTATATTTTTTTTTTATAAATCCTCAATTTACTATTATATAGTTTTAAATTTTACTTTTTAAGTAATAATTAAAATTATTGTCTACGATTCTAACAAAAAAAGAAAATTAATGTAATTCTATCATTTTCTTATAAAATTATATAATTAAAAATTATCATATTATAAAATTTTTTAAATCTTTATCAATATAATATTCAGTAGTAAGATTTTGATTTAAATCATGAAAAATTACAATAAAATTATTTTAAGTATCCTAATTTTATATATATCTTATCATATACACGATTAATTTATAATTAAAAATAAAAACACAAAATATATTTACAATATGATACAAATATTATATTATGCACGATAGAAAATATTTTTATAAAATTCTCTATATTTTTGTTTTACAATATATTGTATTTTAAATATAATATATTATTACTTAAATATAAAATATTGTTATTGATATGAGGCATTTGATGGCAGATCTAATGGGTGGGTCGGGAGTGCGCATTGATCTGCCTCAATGGTTTCCTGCCCTCATAGGAGATTGAGATGCAAAAGAGTGATGTCTCCTTCCACCCTCATAGTTTTATGTTCTTCTCGTTTCCCTTGCTTAGCGCCAGTTCCTGCTCAACTCATGGGTTGCTGGGGCCTTTGTTATCAAGCATTTCGCCGAGTGTGGCCTAGTCTTATGTGTCAATTTGCTCAAATCTCCCATCGGTGAAAGTTGAAAGTTGCAGTATCCCTCTATTCCTCGTCTGATGTGGCACTGTGGTTGAGAGAATGCCGGGCTTTTGGCTTTGGGGTGGGTCACCCGCTTCAGCTAGGTTTTTTTATAAATGGGCTTGGGCCTTATTGAGTGCGCTAGGGGTTTCTGGTTAGCTAGACTTATTTTTTGGAGCTAGGGGCCTTTTATATAATGGTTTTCCTGTATTTAGCTTTCAAGCCTACTTATCAATGGAAGTCCCTTTATCTTAAAAAAAAAAAAAATGAAATCTATTCTCTCAAAAAAAAAAAAAAAAAATAGTGTAACTTCATCATTAAAGCGCTGGCAATGACATTCAATCCGATTCCCATGTTGGTAGAAGCATGCAGCGGATTTAGGATAAGGTTGGTGCTTCACAGTCTCTTTCGCGGATCACTGGTCACTTTCTCTTCACCCACTCCATCAATGTTTTATTAAATAATCCGTTTACCAGAAAATTAATTTATTTTATGTACTTAATTACTTAAATTATATATATTATTAAGATTATATTTCAAATTTCAATTTTATTTTTTAAATGAATAAATTTGTATTATTTAGTTATAAACTGAAATAATAAAATAAAATAAAATAAAAATTACAAAGAAATTCATCCTGCACCGCTCGCACTTAGCAGGAAAGTTTCCATCTCGATCTTGATTCTCTGCAGGATGAAGAAAAGGGAAGCGATCCTCAACCCAATCCATATCTTATTGCAATCCCTAACCCAAAATTTAAATCATATCAGAATAAATTTATTATGATGAAGGATCATAATTATTAGTTTGACAGGGGACTGATGGATAATATTTATGGAGTCTTTAATAAGAAGAGTGTGCAACAACAGTAGTGGTTAACCCCACCAAATCTCCTTAAAGGATTGTTGAATGAGGCTGCTCAATCGCCTTTTAGCCTTCTTGATATTTCTTTCATCCCTGCCAGCTGCTTCGTTTGTTCAATTTTCTGCTGTTAGGTTGTTTTCCTTAAAAGAAAAAAATTAAATGATTAAAAAATTAAAATTTTTATGTGAATTACCAATTTTAGATATTTTAATTTTATTAATTTAATCATAAAATTTTCATACTATTTTTAATTTTAGTAATAAATTTAATAAAAAATAATTAAACTTATCAATTGACAAATTATTTAAATATATTTATTTATATATTGTTAATTTTATCTAATCAATTTAATTTTATTAATTTATTCAATAATTTTAATATTTTCATTAATTTTACCAAACTTCCTATTAGTAAAAAAAATATAACAATTGAATAATATATATATAATAATAATATTATTATTATTTTAATTTTAATTTTTTTCTCTCTCATTTTATCTTGCATTTAAGATCTAACAAATGAAAAAATTCAAATGTTTAAATATAAAATATTAATAAATAATATAACCAAAATAAATCTAATTATAAATTAAATGTTTTCAATAAAAAAATATTTTTATTTATTTTTTAAAATAATCACTAAAATGATAAAAAAAAAATTATAATGATGGACTAATATTAATAATATTGGCAATATTTAAACTATTTCTATTAATTAAATTATCTAATTAAGTTAATTGTTAAAATTAAAATTAATGTGAAAATTTAAAATTAAATTAATAAAATTAAAAAATTTTGTTAAAATTGAAAAACTTATAAAAGTTTGAATTTTTTAAATCATTTAGTAAACAAAAAAAATCTTCATTGTATCATGCCAAAAAAAAAAATAAATAATTAATGTACATATTAAAATGAAATGGACAGACACCAACTTCTATAATGTTTTGTCACAAATTTTCTGGAAAATTTAATTTTCTTGGAAAATGATAATGTCTTCAATTGGTCATCATCTCATCCATCAGTTGTTTTCTTCTAAAAAATACGTATCTTCCAAAGTTTTGACAATTAAAAGCCTGCGGAGTAAACACTACTTTTCCCTATATGTATACTTTATTTTTTATTTCAATAATATGAAATTTTCATGTCAAATTATAATTTAAATTTTTAAAAATATATTTAAAATTCATGCCACATAAAAATAATAAATATATTATGAGTTTTATTTAAAATTATTTTTAAAAATTAAGGGTTTTATAAAATGATGCAAACTAAAATCACTTAGATTATTTTGATGATGGAGATTAGATTAACTAATTTTGGCCCAATTTCTAAAGCAGAGACTATATGTTTTTTGATTTACAATTACGAATCCGTGATTTCCGACATGTTGATTATAGTTATTACAATTAACATTGAAATTTAAAAAAAAAAATACTAATTAATTAATAAATAATTACTTAATATCAACTATTTAATTACGTAGTATTACCCCTGCGTTGATTATTGTGAAACTTAGGGTTTAAAAAGAGGCCGCGGCACAAGGTTTAGAAGCTTCGCCTCTGTGACAAGAATCTTTAGCTCAAAGATTCAAGATTAAAGCTTATTAGTTAGCTATAAACCTCGAATAATGACAGTTGAGATATAGAGATTTAGTTTTTATATAATTATACATTATATTGTGATTAATTATATATAATCAAGCATCATTATCCAAAATTAAGATTGCTAATTTATAGTACGGTTTTGCAAATCGATTTAAATTTTATTGATTATGGTTCAGTTAGTAGATTAATATATAAACCTAACAAGTATGCTTAATTTCACACAATTTAATTAATTATAAATGCCTAATAATTAATTTCACAACACTTTTATTTATATCTATTATATGTTGTAAATTATGAAAAATATAATAATTTAAATGTTTGAATAAAGTGGAACAAAAGTTATCTTGTATGCATAGTGTAGAAAATTATTATTATTATTATTTAATTGTTGAGCTCAAAATTGTTATTAAAATTATTTAAGCCGATTGTGTTTAGTTTTCTCCTATTTATATTTTCTTTTAATTTGTTAAAACTTTTCAAAATAAGATTATAATAGTAAATTATTATATTTCTCTCTATTATTATTATTATTATTATTATTATTATTTGTAATTTTATATTAATGATTATCTTTCTCTAATCCCACACTACAATTTAAAAAAAATGAATATGATCATTCAAAATAAATTTTGCCATATTAATATATATATATATATATATATATATATATATATATATATATATATATATATATATGTGTGTGTTTGGACCACTCCAAAATTCTGTGCTGGAATTGTACCGATCAACTGATGATGACAGTCTATTTTAAATTCAACGGCCCTGATCTGTCCCATTTGGTCAGTGCCCTTTTCAATGGTCTGATTTTACTCCCATCACACAGATTACACGTGCATCTCTCTGATTTGTTTTGCATGGGTTCAGATGTATTCTCTGCCACTTTTATTAAGTTAGCTAATATTAGCTTTTGCCAGAATAGGAATGAATTTACTAATTATTAAAATAAATATTAATTAAATATATAAATTTATTTTTTAAATTTTATTAAAAAAAATTTGTGATGTGTTGAACTTTAAAAATATTACGTAACACACTTCAATTAATGTATATAACTTAACTTAGATTGAAATTAAAATACCTTTAGTCAATAGGTTATTACTTTAGTGTGATTGAAATTAAGGATGACAACGAATCAGATTTTTATGTGTATTTAATTTGATTGAATTTTAATAGGATTAATTTGGATATTATATATTCGGGTTTGGGAGGGATTTGAATTTAAAAAATAATACACATAATATATTCGTATTTTACATGTTAAGTATTTATTTTTTGAACTCATTTATATAAATATTTAATTAAATATAAAATATATATTTTTTATAATAATATTTATAAATTTTATTTTATGTAAAATGAAATTGAAATATTTAATAAAATTATTAAATTTTTAAAATATAAATTATTAATCAAAATAATTTTTATGTAAAATATTAATTAAAAAATATAAAATTAAATGGATTTAAGTTTTTTCGAGTAATAATAATTGAGTTTAGAGCGAGTTTGGATAATTGAAATAAATTTTAATCAGGTTTAAAATAGATTGGAATTTTGATAATATTAATCGAATTCAGATTTGTATAGGGTAATTTTAGTGGATATCCTACCCATTACCATCTCCAATTAATATATTAATTAATGTGAGAATTTTAAGAATATCTTAATTCCCTTTTATTGAAGTAGAGGTGTGTAATAAGACGTTTTAAAAATTTAGGGTGCCATGAATTTTTTTTAATAATGTACAAATATAAAATAATTTATTTAAACATAAATATTTATATCGAAATATATATAAAATTAATTAAAAAATATATAAAAATATATAAATTTAAATATAAATACTTAATTTTAATAATTATTAAACTCATTTTTATACTATGAAAGCTTTTGTTCACTCTAAATTTATTTATTTTTTAAATAATAAAATCATGAAAATGATTCTTTTGTCTCATTTAAATACTAAAAGATAATTAAAAAAAAAAAAGAAAAACACTAAAAGATAATGACTGCCTTTTTAAGGTGAAGAGGAAATTTCCTACATATAGCAACAATGACAGTTTGATAGCTTGAATACCAAATCCAGATAGATTTCTATTTTTTAAGAGAGAGGATATATATTACGTTATTTATAAATTATATTAATTAACTTATTTTACATTATTTTTTTATTTATAAACATAAAAATGAAAGCTAAAAATTAAATATGATTACATATTTATTTTTAATTCGTAGACTAATTTTACCTATAAGAAATTAAGAATTTCTCTATATTATTATCTTACTCATATAATATAAAAAAAAATTAAATTTAAATTAATCGGCTACTAGGCTTATTAATTTCTTTCAAGTTTTCCAATATTATAAAGGATAAAAAAATCGATCAATCTCATTCAAGGTTCATGAAAAAGATTTTACTCTATATCATATCTGCAGCTACTGATTATATTTTATCTGTAAATTAATGAGACAGCAAAAGAATAAGAAAGAAAGAAATTAACAATCTAAGATGATGCTTATCATCTTTAGTTTAATTTTCTTTAATAATCTCATTATATGAGCTTCTAATAAAGATAAACAGCCGGGACTTACATGAATCTCCTCCTCATCGGCTTCTGATTAATGAAGATAAGCAAGGAGTTGAAGGAGAATCATCGGAAAAAGAAGAAGTGTAGAAAGAGCAAGAATCACTACTAGTAGAAGAAGCAAAACTAAGACCTGCCAACAAATCTACAAAAGCACCAATAATATACCCATGATTGCTATTTGCATTCACTTTCAAATAGCAGCAAAGCAACTCTTCAAGACCTTCCCTTTCTTTTAAACCATGAGCCTCCACCATTTCCTCCATCGATTTCTTGAAATCCACATAAGGGTCTTGGGAGTCCATCGACAAAACCACACTCTCTTTAAATGGAAGCTCACCACCTCCTGCCTTGGCTTCTTCCAAGATTGAGCTAGTCTCCCCAGGCTCAAAGAACAGCCTCTCTGACCTTAAACCTTGAATCACTGTCTCTAAGGAGGGCTCATCAGCTCCAGCTGACTCATCAGATGCTGTGGAGAAACTTGCAGACTCAGAAGAGTTGGTGAACCAAGACTGAGCAGGTGTGTCCCCCACATCTATGTAAGCAGAGTTAAGGGTCTTGAACATGTTTTCGCTGGTTCTGAAAGAGAGGGTTTTGGGTTGTTGACAATAAACAGGCCAAGGCCATGATGATGAAGAACTTGATGAGTCTGCGTTAATCTTGGAGAGAAAAGGAAGCTTCATTTTCTTGCCCATGTGCTTTGATTTTTGGTGTCTCTACCCTCTCTAAGGACATGAAAGGATGGTTCAAATGATTTTCCAAGGTAAAGAAATGTGAAATTTTAGATTTTCTTTATGTAGGCATTAATGGGCAAGTCAGAGAAAGCTGTTAGATTTTAGAGAGAGGGAGAGACAGAATTCGGCAGTGGTGGTGGGGTTTTGAGGGCTTTGTTGCTTCTGCTGTGTCCATTAAATGATGAGTAAATGTAGATTCAGTTGAGGTCATCGATGAATATTACATGGCATTGTTATTAGAATTATTATTAAGAAAATATATTTTTTAAATATATTAATTAAAAAATAATAAAATTAATTTAAAATTAAATTTAATAAATTTTAATTATAAAAATTTTAAAATAATCAAATGTTTTCTAAATTAATTTTTTAATAATATTTAAAATATAATTTCTTAAAAAAAATTATTAACAAATAAAAATTTTTCTTATTTAAATCCAAATTCACTGTGAATGTGTAAACTACTAATTATTCCAAGACTAATTCTCAATTTTTTTTTTGGCAATGACTAATTCTCAATTAGCCATTAACTGCAGGAACCACAACATCTAGCCCTATTGCTGACCGTAGTCAAACCCAATTGCTTTTGGGTTAGTTATTTAAATAATGCATTTTTAAAAATCCTTTACTAAAATAATATAAATATAAAACTATTTACGAATATAATATGTATTTATAAAAACGATAATTAAAAAAGTAATTTTAATAGTTAATTAATAACTAAAAAATTACTAATTTAACAAGTAATTTCACTAATAAAATCAATTAATTTTCTTGACGAAGTTAGTAAGTCAGTGTGTCAGAGTGTCAATATATCGTCAGGTATACACAAAATTATTAATTAAATTAATATTTTTAGAATACGTCAAATTACTTATGAAAATGTCATTTCAATTGGTGTTTTTCTTAAGTATGCATTAGAATTTGTCAGAATTTTAGAATACGTGATATGTAGTAAATTTATTCTCAATGGCACATTAAACCTTCAACGTAAATTTAAATTTAATAAACATAGCACATAAATTTTAATTAAATTTTATATTTATAATTTTTATGTTCCAGTAATTAAAATGAAATGTTAAATTTATTAAATTAAATTTTATATATATTTTAAAAAATTTATCAAAATTTTGCATGCATGACACTAATTTTCAAATCTTTATATTAATAAAATTATATATATATATATATATATATATATATATATATATATATATATGAAAGCTTTACATGCACAATATATATTAATAAAAATGTTAATTTCGCATCTTTCTAATTTTTATTTTTGTAAATTTTTTAAAAAATTGACATTTTTATCACTAAAATTAATTAGTTATCATATATATTATAAAAATTTATACACTACATCAACGAATTAGCAAGAGCATGTTCATTTTATTTTTTCCAATTATCACAATCTTAATAGCATAAAAAGTAAAATCACAATATTTCACATCATATAAACATAACTAATTTAAATTTTAACTAATTACAATAGTTTAAATACATAATACTAAATTTACCATAGAATTTGATACGCATATTAATAAATTATCATAATTAAAATATTAAATAAATATATTATATCAATTATCACAATAATATTTTACATTAAAGTTGAACATGTACCTTAATTATAATATTTTTACTTCCTAATATGAAAATCTAAGTGGGAACACAACTTAAAAATATTGTATATAATATATATAAAAAATTATGTTGAATACAAAAAAAGAAATTGCTGAATACAAATAAAAAAATAAAAAGAAATTGCTTGAGAAATGGAAAGTCTTCAATTTTGAAGACTTGTTTTTGCCTTTTGAAGCCAGCAACAACCAAGGGCCAAAAAAACTCATGTGTTAGTAGAGGGAATAAATTCTCGCATTCCTACGATATTTCTTCTCCAATGCACCGTTAGATAATTACAATTTGCTCTTGAAATCGTCAAATAGAATATCGTTTTTAGTGTAAAAATTGACATAATTAGTTGATGTGATAACATATGCAGGGTGATGAAATAACACATAAAACTGTCAATTTGATTGACAATTTTGAGAGTAATTTTACTCTGTTCGTACCGATAAAAATTAAGAAAATATTATTTTAATTGGTGATTTCTTGTTTAGATAAATATGCATAAAATCATTTTTTCAATTGACAATTTTTATGACACTATATTATTTTAATAAATAGTTTAAATTTTATATTATTTTAATAAAATATTTTTAAATTCACATTATTTAAATAATTAATCCGTGGCTTTCACACTTCAACTTATACATGAAATGAAGATTTTTTTTTTCCCTTAGATAAAGATCATGTGGTAAGCTCATAGATAATTAAAATTAAATATCTAATGATGTTGAAATAATACTATTAATTAAATTCAATATTTATTGTAATTAAAATTGTGTTTAATGATGCATGTGACCCTCAATGGCCATCAATAAGAACAAGAAAAAAATACTGCCTAAGTTAATGTACTTTCAATAGTAAGTCCCATTAAATACTATTGCTAGCTATATATATAGGATTATTTTTTTTTTGTGCATTTATTTTATAATTGAATATATAAAGTAAGGTCCTTTTCAGACTCTACTTATTAAATGAAAACATGACTAATTCATGAGATATAGTGTGAATTCACCCTTACGTTAAACCGACTTGGATTATATATGTAAAATTTATGTGGACAACAATAATGAAGTAGAATCAATTAGAACGAAGTACACATTAATTAATTTAACTTTGGAGCCAAAAGGAAGGGTAAAATTCAAAATAAAACAAAAACATTAAAAGTATATGGGGCATATGAAGATCAAAAACATGTGCAAGTACTTTAAGGATGAACTCTGCATCACATGCCTCCATATGCAATCCAGAGGGTAGATTGAGACTTGAGAGAGACAGCCTAATCTTTGTTTTCTTCCCTAGTTCATGGATTAATTAGTGTGAGCTTTAATTACTAAGCCCAATGGTTTGCTTATGTACTTGAAATGAAAACATATAATCAAGTACTTGATCACTAAATAATTAAGACACTTTTCTTTTCATTATGTGTTTGGATCTCAATAATTAATCATAACTGTGATTAATTATTAGAATGTTACACAAGGAATTCACTTAATTAGCAAATGGTAAAGGCATTTTGATTATTGTTTAAATCAAAGTTAACTATGTATTATTACTTATCAAGGGACCACGGTATTTGAGTAGTAGTGGTCCTTTCCTATGCGCTATCTAAAATTTATAAACCGTCTGTACAGTCTTTGAAGTTCAAAATCTCATAAAATTTGCTTTAGGGTTTCAAAGCACACTGGCAACCAACCCTACATAATGAAGAATAATTGCAGCCTGCCCCACTTCTTATCTCTCAGAATGTTGTTCTGTAGTTCATGAATTCACGCATGGTTTTGTAAGAGCTAGCTAATTATGGTCACTAAAATTGCTAGCAAACTCGTAATGGAACAAGATGATTCTGATGTCACTTTCAGCAACTGATGAAGCAATTTTTGTTCAATTGAATTAAGGCAATGGAATCTGTGAAGTGCAAAAGCAACTGTAAATATATGACAACTTAATGGAGGACCCCATATAGAGGTCCCAAATCTCCCATTATATTTAATTTCTCCATTATCTCTCATCTCAGCTCTTGTCTGATGTGCAGCCTAGCCAAAAAATATGAACCTACATAGCACAACCAGTGGCCAAGCAATTAAAATGGATTCCTTAGTGAAGGCCCACCAATTACCAGATTTTGCAGCTAATTGGACCATATGTCTGCTAAGCTAGCGCACAAAATTGCCTAGATTTTGACCCACCAGTGACAGACCACTTCTTTTTTCTCCCCATTTAACTGAAGTAAAAGATACAAGAGATGTGAATTTCAGCATGTTATATGAAATCTGCCAATTAAAAAAGAAAAGAAAAAGAATCAGTCAATGCATTGCTGTTAGATTAGTAACTTGGAGGGTAGGTGCCTACCTTATCAGGAGCAAACAGGATCAAGAATTCAATCCCTGACCAACTATATAAAAGGAGTTTCATATTTCACAGCAGTTTGATACATAGACTAATCATTAGAGATGGTTTATGGAAGGTGAAAATCTGATCGTTGTTCTGTAGTCCAACCAAAAGCAATGGAGAAATATTGAAATAGATTTAAAAAGGGGCCCAAAAGGAAAAATAAATAGAAAAAGATTTCAACGGCCAATGCAACGTGTTAAGAGCTATAAAATCTGAAACAGGTAGCAGGCATAAGCCAAACCTCCAAGCTGAAGTTACCAGGGAGCCACAGCCTATGTCAGGATCTTTTCACTCACCATAGCCCGTAAGAGCACTATCTAGGAAATAACCTTTACAAGCTCAAACTGCACAGCAAGCAAGAAACTGGATAACAGTTTAACAACATTAGGGAACAGAATCCAAGAAAATAAGGTTGAGTGCAAATCAGTATCTTGTATAAAGTTCTACTCAAAATGACACGCATCTCTGCTCACCTTGCAAAACTAAAGGAACCGTAAATGGTCCCTGAGTTACGACAGACATTGTCTTCTCCACCTGATAGGGCCTTTATTTTTCCTCCAACTTAAATCTCCAGCGAATAGAATACATGGATTGAATGATCTCCTAGGTGGTCCCTTTTATGGTCTATTTTTAAGAAAAATCCATGCGGATATTCTCGGTAGCCGCAACAGCCGGTCACATTCAAAATTTTAGGCAAGCACACGGCAACCCAATAAAGGCAAGCGCAAGTTTTCATTTCAAATGATTTTCTTTGGCTCCTACAGTCCTAATCGTCTGCTTTTTCTTCTTCTTTCTTTTTTTTTTTGACATCAAGGATAGTAATGCTTGAGCTACATACTCAAAGATTAACCTTTTTTATCTGCAAAATTAAACATCATTTTCCTACAGGATTTGAACCCAAAATTTTAAGTTTCTGAAAACAAGAAAAGTAAGAAAATGGACATTGAGATAGTTTGGGCATGTGCATCATATACCAGCAAATGCACAAGAACAAAGGCTAAACACATAGAAATCGTAGGCGATATATAGAGACTGAGACAAATGTCTAAAATGACATACAGGGAAATAGTGAGAAAACTTGGTGACAAAGAGGAAAACATCCATATGTGATGCGGTCAAGAACAGCAACTAGCATGAAATGAGAACAACTCTAAACCAATCAGCAGCTACTTTTTCTAATAGAATACATTATTAAATAAGGTTGTAAACTAAAACTACAGAGTAAAAAATAATTAAGCTCCTATTTTTTGAAAGGGGAACAATGTGGTCTATAGTCTACATAGATTATTGTCTTCTATATATTAAGATGAGGTGGGGGACCTTATCACTTGCTCCATGTTTAAGGGGACCATGGTGTCTGCTCCTTCCATAAGAAATAACATGCAGAAATACTCTACTTTCATTTTGGTCAAGTTGTGATGGATTGTCCTCATCAATCCTTCCCCTGCTCACAAATCCCAACCTTTGATGAATATGATCTGAGCAATCACCTGTAACATAATCTATAAGACTTGAGCATGTTCAATATGTAGTACATCTGCACATTGGATTTATTCTCAGGGTAATAAATTACCACTGTTTTGTATCAGCTGGGAGGCTTATTAAAGTTGAAAATTTTCCCCATCATATAATCAGCAGAAAGCATATCCTGTTTATAATTCAATCTTCCTCCTATGCAGAAAAAGGTTTAATCACTATGGTGATTTTATTCTTGCATCATATGGGTGCACTCAAGGTTGCTACAAAATACCATTAAAATTGGTCTCTGTATCAAACCATATTTTTTTTTATCTTTGCTGTATATAAGCTTCCTAATTCTGAAAAGAACTATGGCATTATCATTGCTTTCAACAAAGTAGCTTCCCTATCATGGTTTCAGAAGTAAGCCAACCATAATTTTGGCTTTCTTTTTTTTCTTTTCTTTTCCTTTCAAATTTCATTACTCACTTCTCATACACTTCTCTTTTTCTTTTCCTTTTCTTTCTGTTGTTTGGGAAGACCATAGAAGCAAGAACCATACTTATCTAATAAATGGAAGTTATTGGTAGATATCAGTAATAGGCAGCAACCCTCTGGCAGCTTAAACCACAGTATTATTTTTGGCAGTCCCAGGACTGTAATAAGGAATTCCAAACATGTAGAGTACCACAAAATTGTCCCTCTTTTGCTATGCATCCATGGATGAGGGATAAAACTTCTAAACAGACAAACAGTACTACCTTAAATTGTGTGTGTGCGTACATTACTAGGTACGCATATTTGATGTCAAAACTGAAATCTTCATACCCACAATTTAGATATGCAAGTACTCTGTCCCAAGAGTAGCCTTGAATGTGTAGTATGCACCGTGCCGAGATCTGAGCATTCCTAAAACTACATTTGGTGCAAGAGATTGGAAACTGGGAAAAGAAATAATACAAGACAAGACAAACAGTCGTTTCATCCTGTGTTTAGTGTATGTAGCACAAGACAATCTATTTCTCCTAGTTTATATGGGTAAACATAAAAAGCTCCCTAATATTTGGCAAAATTTACACTTGCATACTTTCTTTTTTAAAAAAATGAATTAGATGGTCCTTAACTTTTAAAGTTCAACAGACTTTAATCTCTTCATCAAAATACAATATATTTTGGTACCAAAACTTTTACTTTGAGCAACATTTCTGTCCTTGAATTTTCAAATGAAACAGCTTTTTAATTCCTAAAAGTGAAAAGATGAGGGACTAAAATGATGTTTCATCTAAAAAGTGAGAGGCTAAAATGTTATTTATCTAAAAGGTGAGGAACTAAAATAACTAAAATGTAATAGAAGGATCAAGTTGTCTATTTTCGCAAGATTGAAAGACTATTTAATTCACTTTAAAAAGGATATAAATGTAAATTTTACATAATGACAAAGAAGTTCTATAATTTACCCCTTTATATATAGTATCTATGGATAGAACTGGATAATGAGCAAAATTGACAGTAATACCCTATCCTGTCTTTGAAGTAGGGTTGTGGAATCAATCAGTTCAATTATGTAATTGAGCCGAACAGAAAAAATTATATAAATGAATTAGAGAAATATAGGAACTGATCGAAACCAATTTAGATAAGAAACAGAACAAAATAGATTATTTCAATTTGTTTGGATCCGATACTTTAATTCAGGAGGCTTCTCTCAATATGCAATCCAAATACAACCAAATGGCAAGCAACAACAGCATGCAAACACAACCAACATTTTTTCTGGATCATTTCATTAAGATGCAAACAACAATAAAATTAAGAAGATCATTCTATCTTATTTAATCCTTATCATAATCAGTAAAATCAAAATCTTGAAAAACCCAAATCCATTCAACTCTTAAAAAAAATTAAAATTAAAAGACAAATTATTGAAAAAAAAAAGCTGAAATTATAGGTTGAGGAAATGAAAATAAACACAACCAACAAACAAACTGTCCAGAAAAGTCAACCAGAATGAGAGATGGTGACGACAAGTAGAGCTGAAAGGAGGTGAGGCTGTAATTGCAACTGCAAGGTCAATTGCAGTACTGCAAGAGGAGGTAAGCGACATACAAGCAAGGTTGCAAGGGGTGAAATCAATGGTGACGATGAGATTAGCGAGTAGAGGTTAACCAGTTGTTGCCTTCACTGCCTGGTGGGATCATGGTCCCCCTTAATTTCATGGCCTGGTCTTGCTTTGTCAGAAAATTGGAGGCCCTCTAAGGCAGGTAAACGGCGTGAGGGTGAGGAACTGAGAGGCATCAGAGAGAGTGAGAATAAAGTTCTTCAATTATTTCATTTATTTAAAAAACCAAAATGTTTATGCACTTCAATATCAAAAGTGCACATACAAACTCTTCAATCCAAACAAATCATATTTTTCAGGACAACAAAAACGAAAACAAAAGTGAGCATGAAATTATTATTTTCAGGACAACAAAAACAAAAGAAATTTGTGCCATTGAATAAAATCAGTGAACAGAATAAATCACTAAAAAAATGAATAAAAAATTGCTCCAAGGAACAGAAGAATACAACTAAATAATAATGATCCGAGCTTTTGCACAATTCATGCAGGTGCATGCAAGTGCATGCAAGCGCAACTTCAACCTGCACAGCCATGAAATAAAATCATAGAAGCTTCTAACACCAATATCTTAATTAAACCTTTAACCAACAGAAAAGACATTCAATTAGTTACCTTTCTGCTGTAATCAAAATGAACACTTCATTTAAAACCAAAGATCGTGATAAAGTTGGACAAACAGCAAGGAACACAACAAAATTCTCGGCTAAATTTTACCCATCATCCTTGAACTTTAATGGTTATTTCAGTAATATCTTTAAACTTCAATTTGTGTAAAAAAAATCCTTAAACTTTAATTTATCACAACATAATGTCCCTAAGGCCGTTTTACGATGAAATCTCAAGCGAGATGCTAACGCATACGTGCTAAGCTGAATATATAACAAAAAAAAAGGTTTCTCTCTCTACCGCTTCCGAGCTCCCCCATCTCAACACCGCCCAGATCGCCACTGCAGGTGCCACCACTGCCACCACCCTCCTTATACTCGGTGCCATAAGTCTCATATCCTTCTTCTACTGCTTCATCCCTCTCCCTGTTGTCTGCAGCATTTAGCTCTCCTAGGGATTTTTTTCACCTTCTCCACTATCAAGTACGTTCGATACAATCAAGATTTTGTCAATTCCAAATGTACCACTCCTCGGTCTTGGCTTGGTCTTGACGGTCTCATTCTTGCTATTTCTGCTCTTCTGTTTCTAATTCTCACCAACGGCTTCAGTGGTGATAATCACACAATCGACGACAATGATAACAATTAGTTGAGCTGCTCTTAGCAACGAGTAAGTAAAAAGGTTATGGGTTTTGTCAGCAATTCCTTCTGTTCTTATAGTGTTCTTATTTGGGTTGGTGTTATGTTTCATTCGTGATCATTCCATCATTAATGATCTGAAATTTGGTCTATCAAGAATCCAGCTGCTGAAAATTACATGGGAAGATTGGAAAATTGATTTCTTGAGAGGGGCAATCCTACAAATTTCATTGTCCATATTGAATTCTGCAATTGCACTGTGTAAACTATCCACTGATTTGTTCCCAGATCACGAATTGTCAGCGACAAAAGTTTCTGTTAGTTTTGGAGTGGTGAATTTGGCGGGTTGCCGGTCTGGGGCCATGCCTGTATGCCATGGAGCAGGTGGGTTAGCAGGGCAATACAGTTTCTGTTAGTTTTGGAGTGGTGAATTTGGCGGGTTGCTGGTCTGGGGCCATGCCTGTATGCCATGGAGCAGGTGGGTTAGCAGGGCAATACAGGTTTGGAGCCAGGAGTGGTGCGTCAGTGGTTTTTCTGGGGATAAGGAAGTTAGCGATTGGATTGGGGTTTGAAAACTCTTTTATGAAGATTTTGAATCAACTCCCACTAGGAATTCTTGGAGTGCTCTTGTTGTTTGCAGGCATTGAGTTGGCTATGGCATCTAAAGACATGAACACAAAAGAGCAATCTTTTGTGATGTTAATTTGTGTTGCTGTTTCGTTAACTGGGTCTAGCGCTGCATTGGTTTTGGGTGTGGGATTTTACTTAATCTGCTACTAAAATTGAGAAGCATGGAGTGTTCTTGTTTTGGGTTTTCCAAGTGTAGCTCTAGACCTTCTGCTGATGAGGAATCTGCTCTCATTCCTTCATATTAGCTTGCAAAGCAATGGAAATTAGAAGTGATAAAGTGAACCTCATGTTGCAGAGTTCCTAGTAAGGTGATATGGAAGAGCGAAGAGGGGGTTGTACCTAGCTGGAAGAGAGAGAAACATTCTTTTTGGTTAAAAATCCCGCACGTACACGTTAGCATCTCACCTGAGATTTCATCAGAAAATGGCCTTAGGGCCTTTATGTAGTGACAAATGAAAGTTCGAGAATTTTTGTGATATAAATTGATGTTTAAGGACATTACCGAAATAACCACTAAAGTTCAAGGATGGTGGGTGAAATTTAGCCCAAAATTCTCATAATCCTCTCACCCCAAACCCAGCTCCCCCCCACCCCAAAAAAAAAAGAAAGAAAAAACAGACACACAGCAGATGTTTGATCTCAGATAATAAATTCAGAAAGTAAAGAACCAATAAACCTTCCCATTGAATCAGCCATAAGAAAGCACTTCTATGAAGAATCATCCATCAATAAATTGTGAACCATCAACACTTCTGTCCTTTGAGAACTGAGTCCATGTCTTTCTGAGATGCACTAGAGCACAACCCTCAAACAACAATAACAACAACAACCAAGCCTTAATCCCAAAGTAAAGCACACCCCTCAAGCCCTATGAAATTTCAATCAGGTTCATGTGAAGTGCCAATGAAATTCCAAAAGGAATTTTTACAGCTATGATAACGTGAAAATATTATTCTGACCCAGCTCAAAAGAAAGTGGTCCATTTTAATGAGCAAAAGGAATAGAACACAAATTTTTATGATTGTATCGTTAGTTTTAACAATCAAATACTGGATAAAAAGACTTTTACCTCTTTTAACCTTCAGCAAAAACCAGAATATTTTTTTGAGGAGCTCAAAGGTCGCATGAAATTGCTGGTAAAACATATAAGATAATACTAAACCAAGGACTTTGATGTTGGGAGCAACCAGCCACCATAACAATAGTTGAGACTTCAATTAACATAGGAGACACAGATATATTGGATTATAGACATTGGCAAATCAGATTTCAACTCAAAAGTATTAAACAATTATGGTTACTAATTAAAAGCAACAGTCCAGCCAGAAATGGCAACTCAATTTTCAAAGTTCAAAAAAAATCGTCTAAGTTATGTTATTCTTTCCTGCAACATGCAACAATCCAAATGCGTCCTGTTCAAAATCTCAGTATGGCAAGGAAACAAGCCTGGAAATCATTCTACAAAGCTGATACTAGGACATTTACTGGGGACTTCACTTCTACTGTCTCCCCCTCTTTCTATTAAGCACTCCAACTTAACCAAGGTGTGGTTCCAGAATAGTTATAGTGCAGAGTCTTGAAAGACCAAAATTGGCATTGAAAATGATGCAAAAACTGTTACATACTATAGAAAGAAGTATAGGAATAAAGATAGGAAGCAATGTAGATGAGTATAGCTATTTCTAGATGTTCTAGAAGAGGTTATGAGCGGGAAAAGCCATAGCAGTTCGTAATTCTGTTGTAACTGATATTGCTAGAGATTGTTATAGTGACAGCCAAGGAATTAGGCAGTTACAGCAGCTAGAGCTATAAAATCTCAGCAGTTACCTTGTAATTCTCATCCAAGAATTATCAAGAAATACAATTTCTTTCTCTTTTCTCTCTCTATTTCTTCATTCTATTATCTTTCTCTCTTCTATTCTTCTTCTACCCTATTTCTTCTCCGTTAGGGTTTCCCAAACCCAAACATTTGGTATCGGAGCATTGCATCCGAGAAACCATTGGGCTAATTGCTTCTTGAGGATCGCAATATGACTAGATCGGCTGTTGTCGGTCAGGAGATGGTGAGAATTGCGGAATTGGAGGATATAGCGGAGGAATTCATGAAAACAAGGCAAGAAGGAACTGTGGATGAATATCAAGATGAGTTTGAAGATGGAAAGATTGCTGCCTGATTTAACAGAATCATATTTTCTCTCGGGTTTTATGGTAAGGATGATGAAAACTGTTTCTTTATCTCAAGCTGTCGATATTACTAGGTCACAGGAGCAACTATTGGAAAGTAGTAAGAAACCTAAAGGCAGTACCAATTTTTCCAAACCCTTCAAGAATTTCAGCAGTAATTCTACCACTCCTAACCCATCAAATTCTCCATTCTAGCACTCGAAACCAAATCAATCTTATCAGTGCGCTCCAAGACCACCCAATTCTAATCAGAATTCCAAACTTAATCCAAGCACGACTGTTAAAACACAACCTGCAGGCAGCAGCATTTCTTCTAACCAAACAACAGCCTCATCTTCAGCACCCAAAACTGAAAATAATGGTACTGCAGCTCCTAGAAATTTATCTACACCTTGTTTTAGGTGTGGGGAGAAGTATTTCCCTGGACATCAATGTAAACCCAAGTCCTTAAATGTAATATATGTGGAAGCTTAGAAGGTAAGGAAGATGAGTTCGGGGATGAAAAGTGGCATGATGTGAAGGCTGATTTGGAAGAAATGGGGATTATGGAAGACACAACCTTGTCTGTGCATGCTTTGGAAGGGAGTCATTGTATAGATACAATAAGGATGCTGGGGACTCATAAAAATAGGCAGCTGGTGGTATTAATTGATAGTGGTAGCACTACTAGTTTCCTTGATAAAAGAGTGGCTTTGGACTTGAAATTAAAATTTAGTGAAGATTCATTCTACAGCTGTTACAGAGGCTGATGGTAGAAAATTGAGTTGTGAACACATGAGCCATAATTTTAAATGGAAAATGCAGGAAGTGGAGTTTGCATTTGATTTTAGAATTTTGGAGCTATGGGGGATTTGATATGATTCTAGGGGTGGATTGGTTGAGAAATCATAATCCTGTTTTTTTTTTTTTTTATTTTGAGACTTCTGAAGTTCCTATTACAAGGAATGGAAGTACAATGTCGTTGAAAGGAATTGGCGAGGGATCCTTATAGTCTGGATTATGGCAATCTGAGAATATTTTAAAAGAAAAGGGTTGGATTTTCAAACTCCTCTATTTTGCATTATGAGTTCCAACTTGTCCGAAACTTGTTTAAATGCTGTATCTTCTGGTCCTGAGAATGACAAAGGGTTGCAGCAGCTGTTACAACAGTATAACAGTATTTTTGAGGAACCTCAAGGATTGCCTCCATTCAAAACTCACAATCATGCCACTCCATTTATACTGCCCAACCAGTCAATATAAGGCCATACATGCATCCATATTACCAAAAGGCTGAGATTGAAAAGTTAGTAGATGATATGATTCAATCTTCAATAATTCAACCTAGCACTAATCCATACTCTGTTCCTGTTCTTTTTATCAAAAAGAAAGATGAGACATGGAGGTTTTGTATAGATTACAGGAGGCTTAATTATCAACTGTGAAAGACAAATTCCTTTTCCCCATTATCTAAGATCTGTTGGATGAATTAAATGGGGCCAGAATTTTTTCCAAGATAGATTTGAGGGCTTATTACCACCAAATCAGGATGTTGCCACAGGACATTCCAAAGACTGCTTTTAGAACTCACCATGGGCACTTTGAGTTTAAGGTAATGCCATTTAGGCTCACCAATGCTCCTGCCATATTTCAGGCATTGATGAATCATATCTTTCTTAAGAAAGTTTATTTTGGTTTTCTTTGATGACATCTTGGTGTATGGTAAGGATATCCAGTCTTATTTACAGTATTTTGAAAGTTTTTAAAGTTTTACAGCTGCAACTTTATGCAAAGAGATCTAAATGTTTATTTGGGGAGACTGAAGTAGAGTATCTTAGGCATATTATTTCAGGGCAAGGTGTAGCTACTGATCCCAAAAATGTTGCTGCCATGGTTAATTGGCCAGCTCTAGTTTCAGTTAAAGATCTTAGGAGTTTGCTTGGCTTGACAAGATACTAGAGGAAGATTGTCAAATACTATGGTATAATATGCACGCCTTTAACTGGCCTTTTGAGGAAAGATAATTTTCAGTGGAGCGAGGCAGCCCAGTAGGCTTTTGATACAGTGAGGAATCTCATGTCTGAAGCACCAGTCCTTGCCTCACCGGGCTTTACTAAACCATTTATCATTGAGATAGATGACAGCAATTAGGGTATGGGGGCTATTTTACAACAGCAAGGGCATTCAATAGCTCATATTTCTAAAGCATTTGGCCCTAGAAGTCGAGCCTTATCAGTTTATGACAAGGAACTTTTGGCCATTACTTTTGGTGTCGGGAAGTGGATACATTACCTTGAGCAAGGTCAATTTTTCATTAAAACTGACCATGAGAGTATTAAGTACCTTCTAAAGCAAAGGTTTCACACTAATTTGCAGCAAAAGGGTATTTCTAAGTTGTTTGGTTTTGACTATAAAATTTTGTATTGGAAGGGCATTGAAAATAAAGTGATAGATGCATTATCAAGGAAGCCTGAGGATGAGTATTCAAGGCATTATTGTACTGTTACGCATTCAGTAGCATTACCTGTTTGGACGCAAAATGTGGTGACAGAGTTATCATGGAGATGGGAAGGTTAGTGGATTGATTCAACAACTTTCTTTGGACGGTAATGTTATTCCTGGTTATCAATTGAAAAGTGGAATTCTGTATTACAAAGACAGAATTTATGTGGGCTATTCTACTACTTTAAAAGTTGTTTTATGCAATCATATCATGACTCTCCTATGGTCATTCAGGTGTTCATGCCACCAATATGAAGCTCATAAGGTATTTTTTCTGGAATGGAATGTTGCAAGATGTGATGAAATGGGTGAGGAAATGTGAGACTTGTGCAAGGTGTAAAGCAGAATATTGTGTTTATCCAAGGTTGTTACAACCATTAGCCATCCCTTCTTAAGCATGGCAGCAGATTTCTATGGATTTTATTGAGGGACTTCCCAAGTCAAAAGGCAAGGATGTCATTTTGCTTGTGGTGTGTAGATTTACCAAATCTGCATGTCTTTACCTATGGGTTGCAACAATAGCTCAACTTTTCTTGGATAATGTTTTCAAGTTACATGGAGTTCCTCAAATTACTGTTTCGGGTAGGGACAGAATTTTTACTAGTAATTTTTGTCAAGAATTATTCAAGAAAATGGGAGTGAATCTTGCTTTTAGTTCAGTTTATCACCCTCAGTCGGATGGTCAAAATGAGAGGGTGAATCAACGTTTAGAAGGATATTTGAGGTGCCTGGTCCATTTATAGCTATCTACTTGGGCTAGTTGGTTATCATTAGCAAAATGGTGGCACAATTCCTCCTTTCATAGTGCCATTAAGATGTCCCCATTTGAGGCATTTTATGGTTATGTGCCACCACTTTTTCCCTCTGGATTTGCTGAAGAATCATCTGCGGTAGCTGTGGACCAATTTCTTCAAGACAGACAACACCTCAACCATCTTCTTAAGGAGAATTTGCAGATAACTCATAATAGAATGAGCCAGCAGGCAGGCAAGAATAGAACAGAGAGATAATTTGCAATAGGGGATTGGGTTTATTTGAAGCTTCAGCCTTATAGGCAAGCTTAAGTGGCTGTGAGACAATCTCTTAAGCTATCTACTAGGTATTATGGTCCTTTTGAAGTAAAAGCAAAGGTGGGAAAGGTAGCTTAAAAGTTGGCCTTACCTGCATCTTCATCTATCTATCCTGTCTTCCATGTTTCTATGCTCAAAAAGAAATTGGGAGATAGTGTTACTCCTGTTAGAGAGCTGCCTCAGTACCATGAAGATAAGTTGGTTGTTGCTCCTGAAGAGGCGTTGCAAACCAGAGTTGTTTTGAGAGGGGATCAATAGGTTGAGCAAGGCCTCATTAAATGAGTTAATCTTCTACTTGAGGATGCTACTTGGGAAGATAAAAGTTTCATCACTGCTCAATTTCCAGATTGTTCACTTTCTTGGGGACAAGCAAGTGCTCTAGAAGGGAGTATTGTTACATACTATAGAAAGAAGTATACGAATAAAGATAGGAAGTAATTTAGATGAGTATAGCTGTTTCTAGATGTTCTTGAAGAGATTATGAGTGGGAAAAGCAATGGTAGTTAGTAATTCTGTTGTAACAAATATTACTAGAGATTGTTATAGTCACAATTAAGGAATTAGGCAGTTACAAGAGCTAGAGCTATAAAATCTTAGAAGTTACCTTGTAATTCTCATCAAAGAACTATCAAGAAATACAATTTCTTTCTCTTTTCTCTCTCTATCTCTCTATTCTAGTATCTTTCTCTCTTCTATTCTTCTTCCACCGTATTTCTTCTCTGTTAGGGTTTCCCAAACCCCTAACAAGAACTTCTTTTTCGTTTCTTTTCTTTTCTCAAAAGAAACAGCATTAGTTTCTCATAACCATACTTTAGAAATTAGAAGCACACCCATTGACTGAGTATAGTGTTTGATTTATTACATACTCCTCAGCATATTCGGTGTTAGTGTTGACAATTGTCTACTTGCAATGTAGGCAAAAGTTTTTTTTTTTTCTCTATTATCAGAAGTAGCCTTATCAAATGTTTACAGAAAGCCCTCCAAATGCACATGTACACAAGGCTAGGAATGTTAGCAGTTGTAGGAGTGAAGAAAATAAAGGGTAGATTTAGGATGACATGAGATAAAGCCGTGAAATTTACTAGCTGTAGAAATTTCCGCATATGTAGCCCAACCCAATTGGAATGGAGGAAAAGGATTCATATGACTAACCCAAACCAAGTCAAGATTAAACGTTGGACAAATTACATTGAGTACACAGAGATATCTGAATCTGATAGGGATAGATGAAAGGAAGTGGCCCAAGCCCAAGGTTCTGGAATTGAGGCAGAATTCTCTAGAAGATCAGCTAAAGTTTTGTGGGCACAATGGTCAGGAAGAGAGAAATGCAAAGGTGCCAGCTACTGTAACAGAATCACATGTGATATGTGCAAACAGAAGCAGGGGAGAGTCTATAAATAAAGAAGAGAAGAACGAAGAGAGCATCTAGAAATCATTTTGTTGAATTGCAGCTATAAGCTGGGGCTAGCCTTGCTAGCACGGGAATTGGGTTCCTGGGGGTTGCTTGTCAACCATTCTTATCTTGTTGTCTTATCTTCTTTAGTTCCTTGTTATTTTCTCATTTCAATTCTGTATTGAAGATTTGGAAGAGAGATAGGATAGTAAAGATTGTGTTGCTTGAATATTGAATGCACTGAGGCTGGTTGGCTATTCTGAATCAATACAGATTTCTCTCTGTTCTTGTTTTCATTTACAATCTGTTCCTAACTCTATCAGGATCCTAAATGACAACAGGCAAACAGAATGATTTACAGAAATTCAAAGCAATCTGCTGATGGCAATTCAATTGCTACATACAAAGACAGACTGACTATGTCAGTTCCTATTCTAAACAATATGGACTTCCAAGATTTAAGAGCCAACATAGATTATTGAAAAACTAAATCAAGAAACAAAGATTCACATAGCATGGTCCATATCTAAGACTATTTACACTTCACATGATAAATCCACCTCTATTCCTTAATCCTAACTTTTTCAATAGTTCTACCATATACAAACACTGAATCAGATTCTTTGAACTACCAAGTTAATTATTCCCACAATAATCACCCAAATGTTTATGTGCAAAGGCAGAACCTAATGTGAAAAGGGAGCACATGCATTCTTCAATTAAAGCACATCATTAAACTTTTCAAAGAGTTCAAAAACTAAATCAAGAAACAAAGATTCATATAGCATAGTCCATATCTAAGACTATTTACACTTCACATGATAAATCCACCTCTATTCCTTAATCCTAACTTTTTCAATAGTTCTACCATATACAAACACTGAATCAGATTCTTTGAACTACCAAGTTAATTATTCCCACAATAATCACCCAAATGTTTATGTGCAAAGGCAGAACCTAATGTGAAAAGGGAGCACATGCTTTCTTCAATTAAAGCACATCATTAAACTTTTTCAAAGAGTTCAAAGCAAAACGAGAAAATATATATTTAACTCAAAAGAATTTAATCAACAATTAATATTAATATTTGTTAAACACCGAATGTAGAAGAACCCACTTTCTAAGATAGAAAGAAGATAAATTTACAATCAATCAACAGCCAAACAAATTCATGTAAACACCTCTAAACCATACAAAACATTGGCGTACTTGTCTAATTTCTTATCCTTGAATTGATTCTCTCTAATCTTCTGAAACGCGTGCAGCGTCAACAAGCTATCCGACCCGGCTTGGTGCTTCTTCCCTATAACCCGCTTTGCACCCAGTGCCTTCCCAACCCGGTCCAACCCGCCATACAAATTGCAAAACCGATTCAAATGCTTGACATCATAAACCCTAGCTCCGAAAAACAACCTCACTGCGTCAAGAAACTGTGTTAATTCCACCGGTAGGACTCGCTGAGTTAAGCACTTGACTAAGTAACCGAAATCGTAAGCGCCGTGAAATGATACCCAACTCACTGAATCGTTCAAGACGAGTCCCGACGACATCATTAATTCAGCGAATTTCACCAACTCGATACCGCACTGCCGATTCTTCTCGAAATCTATGCCTTGACTTCTTAACATTTCAACCGAATCGTGCGCATGAGCGTCACGCAACACATCAAAATCGCGGAAATTAAATTCCCAAATATAGCAACTATTCGTGCCAAGATCCGGCAGATTACCTTCGTGGTCTGCAATTGTGAGGCCAACTTGGATCAAATTCAACATATCGACGTTGGCTTTCAAGTTCAGATAGTGCGCTTTCGGATCACGGTACCGGTTATACGGATCATCGGCCGCGGGCCGGACCACAATGCCAGGAAACTCCGTATCCATTGCGATCAGCGGTTATCTGTCGATTATGGATCGGATCAACTTGAATTCGGATTCAAGATTATCAGCCCAAACCGATCGCACCTCTACCGGCCTCCTCGTCGACTGTGTTGGTGACGGCGGGGCTTTACCGGCGTTAGACATAGTTCCAGATCGGTTTTTTCGAATTCGCTTATAGAGGCTGAGATCGCAAGGGTTTTGATTTTGGATTTTGATTGATAATTTGTTGAAGAGAAAAGACGATCATATAGAGACACGATGAAGGAGAGGGAAGAAGCGACGTGCGAGGTTCTTTGAATGAAGAAAGACGGTTCTTCGAAAGAAGGCAAGCGCAGGGTACAAGTTTGAAGAGCGCAACGTACAGCCAAGCTGAGCGAAGATTTTATTTTTTTCATATTTTTAATATTTTTTAAACAAAATTCAAATTTTTAATATTTTTTATTTGAAATGACGGTAATGCCAATGGATGGCTGGCTTGTTTAACTCAAGATGAATTCTAATTCAATATGAGTTTTAAATTAAATTAAACTGATTTAATTTATTTTTTATTTAATTTTATTTATTAAATTAAATTGATTTGCTTTAATTTCATTTCATTTCATTTATTATAAATTATTATTTAACTTTTCAGTTTTCAAATTTAATTGATGGAGGGTTACCTTTAACTTATTTAGCTTGTTACAAATAAACATTTTACTTTAACTTCTTATTAATTAATTAATTAATTATTAGTATACAATACTTATCATATAAAAATATGTGTAATATATATTAATGAACAAATTATATAATGATGTCACTATAATTATACTTAGTATTTTTTAAAATATATATAAATTTATAACCATATGATTAATTTATATTTAACGTTACCTATATATTATACAAGAGTGAATATTAACCATTTAAGTATAATATTGTCACACATTACCCCTCTGTAAGGCATAACATGATTTCGTAGAATACCTAATGAACTACCAAACTTCACCTACCAATAACTCATTAAGTATGCTACAAGAGATTTTGAAACAATTTTCTTACTTTTTGGGAGTGATGAGCATTTTTTGTAGGAACTAAAAATATTTAATTGAAGATTAAAAGCTAGTTCAAATTGTTGTCCATTTTATTTTTTAGCAAATTCTGAAAAAATTTCGGCAAAGTGCCAACAGTAATTGAGAAAAACCAAAAATTTTACCTGTAGAATAACACTCTCAATAATAATACACTTCACCAATTCAACCACCAAAACTCAAATCAATATAATTCTCATTCTTTTCCATAATTCAAAATAAAATTTTATCTTAAATAGTTCAAATTAAGCTATGCACAATGCATTCAAAATAAGAAATTTACATTTGCATTTAGATTTGTAAACATAAAATCCAAAAGATAATAATATTATATATTAACTGTACAACTGCTCAGTTACAAAAGTACATATGACTACAAAATTATTTACATCAATAAATTACAAGGGTATAATTAAATACCCATACAAAAATATCTGGGTAGTCGCCACAATCAGCAGCTCACTCTACTGCTTTTTCCTTGTCTCTATTTGCGACAGCAAAAGAAGCTATCGTTGAGTATAAAAATACTCAGTGGTGCACAATAAAATGTAAAATGTGTAATATAAAACATTTATGAATAATTCACAATTTAAAAATCTCACAATCACATTTCCAAATTTTTCAAAGCTCATTATAGCACAGTATTGGTCAAACAATTTAATAAACACAGTGTTGTCAATTTATACACAACTTAAGTCATGACACAAAATTTTCTATCAATGTCGTGTTGTACACTATGACAAAACAATCTACAACCTCACTAATCGAAATCAATGAGGGAGGTGGCTAGCTAGCTAATGAGCACTCATCCGATCTCGACCTCAATTGGTAAGCCAGAGAGGGAGGAAAATAATCGATCTCAACCCCGTAAATGGAGGAGGAATAATGTGGTACTGTCATGCTAAGTGTGAACACAAAATCAATTCAAAATAATTTATTCAAATAATTTGTGAGAAATCTGGTCAATTTCTAAAGTTATATTCACAATCATAAATAGCAACACAATTCATAATTAACTCAAAATCAAATTTTCAAAAATCATATATTTAAACAAAAATTACTGTGCATAGACTTGATATGAGTCACCTCTAGCCCTTAACTCAGTCTCTTAGCCCTTTCGGGTCTTTTTCAACTGAAATACACAATTGACAGTGTTTCAGTATCTTATCTCACAATAAATCTAATAATTAATTTATATATGCTCAATTCTGGCCATAACACGCTTAAACTAACGTTCTTGGATATTTTCATTTTGGGGTTACTATTCAAGTCAAAATATTGACTTTCTTATACTTAATAGGTATGAAAAATCCAATTACACTCATATACCACATTTTGGGTGTCTAATTTGTTGGTTTTGATTGTTTCTTCAAATTTTAGGTCTCTTAGGTACAATTTCAAAATTTTCAAATTTAATGTCCTATTTTGTATTGTTCTATTGATTATGTTGCTGTGGGAATTTGGCAAAGTATTCTTCATAAAACTTGTTCCTTATTGTCTTAATTTTACTTCACTTTTTGAATCACTCCATTTAGAGTTTTGTAGCCCAAGATATGGCCATTTGAACATGGCTGGCCGGATTGGTTTAACCCAGATTTATGGGCACCTAATTTGGTTCTGGCAGTTTTGGACCATTAACTTTGGGTGGCAAAATAACTGGGTTATGGACAGAATTTGGGCTAGTGTTCTCAATAAAAGTTGTAGTGCTATGTTATACCTTTCCAATGCCACAAAACTCAGGTCATTTGGACCTGTATAGCCCAAGTTATGGCCAAATGTATTGTTCATTTAGTTATTTTGGTACAGTGGCACTGCACTACACCCGAGTTTAACTTAATTGTTCACTATGTTATGGTCATTTTCTGGGCATGATTCTTAAATGAAAAATGTGTCATTATGTGTCTGTTTTCATTTTCAATTGGCCTCCTACCAATTGGATTGGTAAATTTTCAGTTTTGATCCTTGAAAGTAACCTAGGTCAAGCTGCCAGAATATGAATACTAACCAATCCGAATTGCAATTTGGTTCTACCAATTCACATACACCACAAATGGTCCCAATTGACCATTTCTCAAGTCATATAAGGTCAATTGCATCAATTGACCAATTCCCTAATTTTTTTCCCATTTTTCACATGCTTAAGAACCCTAATTACCTAAATTTAATATCTAATGAAATCAAAATATATATTCATTGTTTACACCTCTAATTCACCTAAATTAGCAATTCAATTGCACCGAATTCATTCAATTCAAACCCTCATATAAGCTGGCCGAATTTCTAATTACTCCCCCAACAATTGTTTTATTTTAAATTTAAGTGAAAATCTAAGTTAAATCAACTTAATACATGTGCATCAAACTAAAATTTCAAATTAAATTGCTTACCTTCACTTTGAACTTCAATTTTTCATTTCACTCCCTTTTTCTGTAACACCCCTATTTGCATAACCCAGTATATTTCACTGTTCCGGTGACCGGAGTCGGTCCGGACAATTAAGGGGATTAGAACCATACTTAAGACAACTAGATAAACCATAAACACAAATAATTAGTAATGTCCAATTAGTTAAGTATAAACAAGAAAAACAGAACATAAGAGGTTAAACGAGCCGAGAGTCACAGCGATGGGTGACCTTCTCGGGAACGACTGCGAAGTTGTTTTAAACTCAAATTTCGAATCGTAAAATGTGACGCCGCGGTCCTTAGGACCCTTATGAACACAGTGGAAAAGAGAAAATCACGAAAAGAACTGTTAAGCCAGTCAAATAATTAGATCAGGGAGTCGGAAGAAATACTGAATTATTTGCAAACCGGGATGAACTGACGAGGGCAATTTGGTCAATTGACCCCGAGAGCTGACTCCTGACCTAACTGTCAAATAAAATCGGAGAAAAGAAAATTTCGGAATCGAGAATTAAATTAAAGAACTAATAGAAAAATAAAAAAAAAAAAGAAAATGGAAAATGGAAAAGTCAAAAGGTGATGATATCATGCATGACCTCATGCATGATGCCATAAAGAATATAATTAATTAATTTATTTATTTACACTTTTGGTCTTCCATAAGACTTAAAAATTCATAAAAAAAAGAAATAAAATCATTTCTTTTTCTTCAAAAAACGCCCTCATCTCTCTCTCACTTTTATCTCCCAAGGTTCCTCCATTAACAAGCTTTTAAAGCTTGAAAAACTTAGTTCTTCCCCACAAATTTCAACCCTAAACCCTAAAAAGCTTCTAAGTTACCCTAGAAAAGAAGATTAAAGAAGAATAGGAGGGAAGAAAGTGGAATAATTGAAGCTTTGGGAATACTTCCTGAAAGGTTAGTCAAGAATCCTCTCAATTCTCTTTATATTCATGAATTTGCACTTGAAATGAACTAGTATTGATGAAAATAAAATAAAAACAACATATTTAGGAATATAATGAAATTCAGCCAGCTTAAAGGTAACTTGAAATTGATGGATTTTGATACAATTAAAAGGGTAGGCAAGCTTGATTGAAGGTGTAGTTGAGGTTTATATAGTTTAATTGCATGAAATGAGCTTAACATGGAAATTAGGGTTTTGGACATTAGGGTTTAGAGACCAAAAATGTGAAGAAGTGCTAAATGATGTCTTTAACATAGTTTAAGGAAAGAAATGGCCATTTGTGACCTAATTAAGTGTGTTAGAAGTGTTTGAATCAAAGCCAAATTCGGATTGGGTATGCACCATGACCAAAAGTCAATTTTGAGGGACCAAAAATGAAATTTTACAAGTCCAATGGATATGGGACTAATTGGGGATGAAAATAGGCACTAAATGACACAATTTTCATTTAGGAAGCATGCCCAAAAAGTGACTAAAACCTAGTGAACAAATTGACTAAAATTGAAAAATTACAGGCTACCCTGCACAAACTGACCAAATGAATAGTATTTGTTCATTTGGTCATAACTCTAGCTAGGCAAGTCAAAATGACCTAAAATTTTACCAGTTGTTAGATGAGATATAGATCCAAAACTTTCATGAAGAACACCAACCCAAATTATACCATTAATCCAATCAAATTACTGAGCAAAGTTGGTAACCTGAACCTGCAGAACTGTAGATTACCATATGAACAGTAAAGTTTCAATGGCTATAACTCTCTCTAGAAAACTCCGATTTAGGTGATTCTTGAACCGATGGAAACCTAAAGCATAGTAAAACATTTCATATGAAGAAAATTAGACCAAATTATGGACCTAACTTGATCAAATTGCTGAATGAATTTGGAATCAATAATCTACGAAAACAAAATTCTACAGCATGAACAATAAACGTAATTTGCATATAACTTGAGCTACAAAACTCCAATTGGTGTGATTCAATAAAGAGAATAAACTTAAGATAATAGGGAACATTTTCTATGAAGGAAGTTTTGCCAAATTCCAACAGTAAAATGACCAATGGAACAGTGCAACCGATACACTAAAAACTGAAAATTGATAATTTTGCCTAAAAGACTTAAGTGTTGAGAAAATGACCAAAACTAATAAGTTTGGTGACCAAAATATGGTATGTGGGTGAAGTTAGAGTTCCCATACCTATTAAGCCTTAGAAAGTCAACAATTTAACTTGAATAGTGTAGTGAATAGTAACCCGAAACACAAAAATTTCGAGAACGTCGAATTTAGCACGTTAGAGCTAGGTAAAAGTGAAGTTAAATTTATTTTTGGATTTATGTTAAGTTATGGTACTGAAACACTGTGAAACTATGTGTTTCAACTGAAAAAGACTTGGAAGCTCTGAGAGATTGAGTCAAGGCCTAGAGGCGACTCACGTCAGGTCTGTGCACAGTAATTTTTATTTAAATATATGATTCCTGAAAATTTGATTTTTTTTTAGTTAATTATGAATTGTGTTGCCATTTATGATTGTGAATATGACTTTGAAAATTGACCAGATTTCTCATAAATTATTTGAATAAGTTGTTTTGAACTGATTTTGTGCTCACACTTAGTATGACAGTATCACATTATTCCTCCTCCATTTATGGGGTTGAGATCGTTCATTTCCTCCCTCTCTGGCTTACCAGTTGAGGTCGAGATCGGATGAGTACTCATTAGCTAGCTAGCCACCTCCCTCATTGATTTCGATTAGTGGGGTTGTAGATTGCTTTGTCGTGGTCTACAACACGGCATTGATAAAAAATTTTGTATCATGGCTTAAGTTGTGTATGATTTGGCAACACTGTGTTTATTGAACTATTTGACCAAATTGTGTTATTATGAATTTTAGTAACCTGTGAAATGTGATTGAGAAATATTTAAATTGTGATTTGATAATGAATGATTCATGTATTATATTTTAAATTTTTATTGTGCACCACTGAGCATTTTTATACTCAGCGATAGCTTATTTTGCTGTCGCAGATAAGAGCAAAGAGAGAGCAGCAGAGTGAGCTGCGGGATTGACAAGAACTCTTGAACACTTTTATACGGTTATTGTTTTATACCCTTGTAGTTATTTTGATGTAAATACTGTAATATCATAAGTATCAATGTAAAGTGAGCAGTTGTATAATAAATTGTAATAATATTATTTTTGGAACTTCTTTTTGTAAATTAACATTTGTAGTTTGTGAATTTCATACCTTATGCAATGTGAATGAAGTTATTAAATATTTTGAGATGATAAACTTTGATTGGATTGTAGAAATATTTTTGAAGTGGACTAAATTGAGTTGACTCTTAAATTATTTGGTGGTTGGGAGTTGTGTAAAAATATTGAAAGTGTTTTTCACAGGTATTTGAAAAACTGTTTTCTCAAAATACAGACAGAACTCTGTCAAAATTTTTATAAAATTTGCGGTAAAATTTAAAATGGACAAAATTTTTACTAGTTTATAAGTTTTGAATAAATGATTTTAATTCCTACCAAAATGCTCACCACTTCCAAAATGCAAGAAAATAGTTTTAAAATCCCTTGTAGTGTACTTAATGAATTATCGGTATGTGAAGTTCAATAGTTCATTAGGTATTTTACGGGATCATGTTATGCCTTACAGAGGGGTAAGGTGTGACATTTTCCTTTTCTTTTCTTCTTCAAATCACCTTCTCAAGTGAAGATAGCAAGCTTTATGGGGGAAATTTGGGAAATTAGGGTTAAATAAGTGAAGAAGTAAGCTTGCAGCCAAGCTTTCATGGAGGTGTTTCAATGAAGGAGAGGGCTGGAGGTTTCGGCCAAAGCTTGAAGGAGGAGAAGAAATGGGTTTTTCTCTTTTTAATTTTTGTATTTTTATGTCTTTAAAATGATTTTTGACTTGGTCAAAATTGGTGGGAAAAATAAAATGAATTTTAACATCATGTGTGATGTCATCCACATAATGTCATAACTCAAAGTTTTATTCTTTTTCTTTTTCTTAAATTTTTTAATAGTTCTTTAATTTAATTTTTGATTCTGAAATTTTCATTTCTCCGATTTGATTGGACAATTAGGTCAAGAGTCAGCTCTAAGGGTGAATTTATCAAATTGCCCCTCGCTGGTTCGATCCGGTTTGCAAGTTATTCGATATTTCTTTCAGATCCCTGACCTAATTATTTGACCTGCTTAACAATTCTTTTCTATGATTTTTTCTTTCCCCCTGTATTCGCAATAGTTATAAGGACAGCAGCGTCACATTTTTCGGTTCAAAATTTGGGTTACGATGGCCTTCGCAGTCACTTCCAGCTCATTTAATTTTTTATGTTCTATTTTTCTTATTTATACTTACCTATCTGGCAATCATTAATTATTTGCATTAAAGGCTTATCTAGGGGTCTTAGATGTGGTTCTAATCTCCTTAATTGTCCGGATTGACACCGGTCAGTGTAACAGTAAAATGTACCAGGCTATGCATATAAGGGTGTTACAATTCTCCCCCCCCCCTCCTTAAAATAAATTTTGTCTCGAAATTTTACCTGGCATTAGTCTCTGAACAGCTGTGGGTGTTGTCTCCTCATGTCCTCCTCTCGTTCCCAAGTAGCCTCCTGGCCTGAATGATGGTTCCACAGCACCTTAACCAATGGTATCTGCTTGTTCCGTAGCTGCTTCACCTTATAAGCCAGAATCTCTATAGGTTCTTCCTCATATGTGAGATCTGGATTCACTTCAATTTCTACCATTGGTAACACATGAGATGGGTCAGATCTGTACCTCCTTAACATCGATACATGGAAGACATTATGTATCTTCTCTAACTCTAGAGGTAATGCCAAATGGTATGCCAAAGGACCCACTTTTTCCAAAACCTCATAGGGCCCGATGAAACGAGAACTTAGTTTCCCTTTTCTGCCAAATCTCATGATTTTCTTCCAAGGGGAAACCATGAGGAATACTTTCTCGCCCACTGTATACTCAATATCCCTTCTCTTCAGATCAATATAGGACTTCTGACGGTATGATGCAGCTTTGAGTCGATCTCTAATTAATCTGATTTTCTCTTCAGTCTGCTGAATAATTTCTGGCCCAATCATCTTTCTTTCGCCCACTTCATCCCAACACAATGGAGTTCTACATTTTCTGCCATACAGAGCTTTATATGGAGGCATCCCAATGCTTGATTAGTAGCTGTTGTTATAAGTAAACTCAATCAGAGGCAAGTGTGTGTCCCAACTGCCCTCAAACTCAATCGCACAAGCCCGTAACATGTCCTCCAAGATCTGAATTACCCTCTCAGACTTGCCATTTGTCTGTGGGTGGAATGCCATGCTGAAGTTCAGTCTAGTTCTTAAGGCTCTCTGAAGACTACCCCAGAATTTAGAAGTGAACCTAAGATCTTTGTCAGATAGAATGGATACTAGCACTCCATGCAGTCTTACTATCTCATTAATGTACAACTTGGCCAATCTTTCTAAACTGTAGTCCATCTGGACAGGCAGAAAGTGAGCAGACTTTGTCAGTCTGTCAACTATCACCCATACCACATCATGACTCTTCTGTGTCCTCGGAAGTCCCATCACAAAATCTATAATTATTCTCTCCTATTTCCATTCTGATATTGGTAGTGGATGTAACAAACCTGCTGGTACTTGATGCTCTGCCTTCACTTGTTGACAAGTTAGGCATTTGGAAACAAATTCTGCTACATCTCTTTTCATACCCATCCACCGGTAGTGTTCTTTCAGCCCTCTATACATTTTAGTACCACCAGGGTGCATAGCAAAAAGAGACTCATGTGCTTCCTTCATAATGATCTGCCTTAAATCAACATCATAGGAATGCACATCCTGCCCTGGTGTAGCAGTAAGCCGTCATCTCTCACTAAGAATTCTAGTTTCTTGCCCTGTCTGACTTCTTCTAATAGCTTCTAATATTTTTGGTCATTCTGAGCAACCATTCTGATCTGATCAATCAACACTGGTTGTACATGCAATGCAACAGCTGTCTGCCCCTCATCATTAATCTCTAAACTGGCATGCAATGCTCTTAACTCATGTACCATAGACAAAGGAGAAACCTATAGACTTACTATAGTCTTACGACTTAAGGCGTCGACCACAACATTTGCCTTTCCTGGCTGATAGTCTATCAGACAATCATAGTCCTTAATCAATTCTAACAATTTCCTCTATCTCAAATTCAACTCTTTCTGAGTGCTCAGATACTTCAAACTCTTATGATCTGTGTAGATATAACACTTATCTCCATACAAATAATGTCTCCAGATCTTAAGAGCGAGCACAATAGCTGCTAGCTCTAAGTCAGGTGTCAGATAATTTCTCTCATGCAGTTTCAGCTGGCGTGATGCATATGCAATGACATTTTGATCTTGTATCAGTACACAGCCTACCCCATTGTGAGAAGCATCACTGTAAACTGTGTATTCTTTACCCGAGATAGGTAAAGTAAGGACTGGAGCTTTAGTCAAACATTTCTTCAATGCATCAAAACTCTGTTGGCATTTATCCGTCCATTAAAATTTTATATCTTTCCGAAGCAGCTTAGTCAATGGAGATGCCAACATAGAGAAACCCTTCACAAATCGGCAGTAGTATCCCGCTAAACTCAGAAAACTGCGAATTTCTGTGACATTCCTGGGTGGTTTCCAATTAAGGACAGCTTTTATCTTACTAGAATCTACCTTGATGCCTTCTGCTGATACTATATGCCCCAAGAAGGATATTTCCTTCAGCCCAAATTCATACTTTGACAATTTTGCATATAGCTGTTTCTCCCACAAAGTCTGCAGTACAATGAGCAGATGTCTATCATGCTCCTCTGCACTCCTCGAATAAACCAAGATGTCATCAATAAACACCACTACAAACTGGTCGAGGTATGGTCTGAAGATAGTGTTCATCAGATCCATAAAAGTAGCAAGAGCATTTGTTAACCCGAATAGCATGACCAGGAACTCATAATAGCCGTAGCGGGTTCTAAAGGCAGTTTTAGGGATACTCTGCTCTTGTACCTTCAGCTGATAATAACCCGATCTCAGGTTAATTTTGGAGAACACAACTGCACCCCTCAACTGATCAAACAAATCATCAATGCGGGGTAATGGATATCTATTCTTTATTGTTACCTTATTCAACTGCCGGTAGTCAATACATAAGCGGAGAGTACCATCTTTCTTCTTAACAAATAACACTGGTGCTCCCCAAGTTGACACACTAGGGTGGATAAAGCCTTTGTCAAGCAGCTCTTGCAACTGCACTTTCAATTCTTTCAGTTCTGCTGGTGCCATTCTATATGGAGTTATAGAGATTGGGTCCACACCAGGCATAACATCAATTTCAAACTGCACCTCTCTCTTCGGAGGCAATCCTGGCAACTCATTAGGAAACACGTCTGGATAATCACATACAGTAGGGATGTCCCTTAACACTGGACTCCCCACTCGGGTGTCCATCACATGTGCCAAGTATGCTTCACACCCTTTTCTGATCATCTTTTTGGCCAGTGTAGCTGAAATGATGTTTGATGGCAATAATTGTCTCTCCCTGTGTATTACTACATCACCATACTGAGGAAGACCAAAAGTGACTATCTTCAGCCTACAATCAATCATAGCGTGATGCCTGGCTAACCAATCCATGCCCAAGATGATATCAAAATCTCTGAAGGACATTTCAATCAGGTCGGACAGAAAAGTGTGTCCTTGGATCACCAAAGGACAATCCCTATATATTCTATTTACCCTGATCTCTTGGCCTAATGGACTAGTTACTAGCACATCATAGTCCATTCTTATACACAAAACAGTAGTAGAACAAATCACACTAGTACTGACATATAAATGTGTGGAGCCAGGATCAAATAGCACATATACATTTTGGTCAAGGATAGAGAAAACACCAGCTACTACATCTGATGTTTCAGCCTCCTCCTGCTGATGCATTGTATACACTCTGGCTGGTGTGCCACTGGGTTCTGGCTGATTAACAGTGCTTTGACTTCCTGGGGTGCTACGCCTACCTCTGCCTCTACCTCTACTAGATGGCTGTGACCCTCTTGGAGTAGAGGCTTGGGCTGATCCCTCAGATGTGGCAGAAGGTCCAGATCAACATGGACTAGTACAATTTTTGGCGAAATGTCCGGGCCCTCCATAGTTAAAACATGCACCAGTGGCCTTGAAACACACCCCACCATGTGTTCAACTATAGGTCTCACACTACCGGACTGATAAAGCTCCCTGAGGTGCCTGCTGGGTCTGCTGACCAGACCGAGGTGGTCTTTGACCAGAGAATCTGCCTCTACTAGAACTGTGAGAGCCAAATCTCCTAGATTGTTTCTGCTTCCCAAAACTGCTCTCAGTAGATTGGCCAGTAGCTTTCTCGGTTTTCTCTTTCTCTTGGGTATTCTTCTTCACTGACCCTTCCATTTCAATCCCTTCACATTCCAAGGCTTATGATATCAACTCAGAAAAATTATGGTGTCGGAACCCCACTACTTGTATTCTCAATGTAGGCCTTAACCTGACCTCAAACCTCTTGCATCTGTCTCTGGGGTGGAGACCAAGCTTCCAGCATAGTGGCCTAGCCTTGAGAAGTCCCGATCATATTCTGCTATGGTCTTGTCCCCTTGCTTCAGATTCAAAAATTCTTGCACTTTCATGTCAACATAGGCATCGGGGACCTATTTCTGTCTGAACTCCCTCAAGAAATCTGCCCATGTAAGAATAGGTGGCTCAACCAGGCTATGGGGGATGGTCTTCCACCATTCATACGCATCACCTTGCAGAAGAGATACTGAGTGTTCAAATTTTAATTTCTCAGCACATTGCAGCTTTCTGAATACCCTTTCCATCCGTTCTAGCCACTGTTCTGCTTCCAGTGGGTCCACGGTGCCCTTGAACTCAGTAGCCCCAAATTTCATTAATTTTTCATATTAGCGAGCCAGGGGCTGTGGTTGTGCTGCAGGTGCTTGCATCTAAGCTTATGGTGGCACATTTCTCATCATTTGTTAAAAAAATGTAGCCATCTGCTGTGCTTGAGGAGGAGCTGGAGTGGCTGACCCACTCACATTCTAGAGTGCTGGGGCTTTCCCTTAGGCCTCAACCTCAACAGATTGCTCTACGAAATGATCTCCCTCTTCCATTCCGTTTTCAGAAATTTCTACTTTCTGAGATCAAACACAAAGAGGTTGACCTCCATTAGTGCATATTCATGATGTAAATATGTCATATGTATCAATTTAGGACACTTGAGCAGTTGTACTTATCAAAGGAAATATGCACATGCACAATCAAAATTCATTTCAAAATCAGGCTCTGATACCACTAAAACATGTCACACCTTACCCCTCTGTAAGACATAACATGATCCCGTAGAATACCTAATGAACTACTGAACTTCATCTACCGATAACTCATTAAGTACACTACAAGGGATTTTGAAACCATTTTCTTACTTTTTGGAAGTAGTGAGCATTTTTGGTAGGAACTAAAAATATTTAATTGAAGATTAAAAGCTAGTTAAAATTGTTGTCCATTTTATTTTTCTGTAAATTCTGGAAAAATTTCGGCAGAGTGCTAGCAATAATTGAAAAAAATAAAAAATTTTACCTGTAGAAAAACACTCCCAATAATAATATACTTCACCAATTCAACCACCAAAACTCAAATCAACAGAATTCTCATCCTTCTCCACAATTCATGCCACGACCTAACCTATAGGCCGGACCGGCACTAGGACCTGGGTCAGCCTAAAGCCCCCGAGGCCCGTAGTAAACCTAACTATTTCTCAACCCAACTCTAAGGCCCATTTCGACTTTTGGGCTAGATTTCTGGCAAACCGTGAACCCCACGAGAAAACTGAGAGTACTAGAGCGCTCCACTCGTCGAGAGCTTCGGGCAATATAAATTTCGAAATTTTTCGACATCGTTTTTTAGTAGGTCCCATGAAACTTCGTAGTATTTTTTCGAGCGTTAAATGAGTTTAGAAAATTTCGTAAAAATTATATACTAACCCCCGTGTTGTGGGTTTCATGTAGGTACCTTCAATTCGCGGAAATTCGACGGTTGCCTAGGTCTGTGAATTTCCGGCCAGACAAACCGGCTATCGAAAAAGTCTTGGAATTGGATCGAGATTTCAGCTACTCCACTATTGTCAGACGTCCCGAGTGCATTTCCGAGATCAGAATCGGCATAAGTAAACCCGAACCTCACTTTTTCTTAATTTTCTAGTGCTTGAATGGGATTAAAAATCCATAAAATATTCATGGTAGCTCATAAAATTATGATTCTTTTTCCCTTACCTTAGTAATATTGCTAAGGACCGTAGGGCAAAGTTTTAGAATTTTTAGAGCTTATTTGGGTAGTTTTTGCAAAAAGGGACAATTATAAGGACTAAACTGAAATTTTACATATTATGATTGATGACTGTTTGGATGGGCCCAGGAGGGACTGTGTGATATGATTGAGTTGTGGGTGTATGGTTTGTGGATATAGAAGTGTGTTTTAAGCCCTTTTGCAGGTTGGGTAGGTCTTAGGTATAGGGGAGATTCTGCCGGATTTTCGGCACGACTTAAGACATCTTTGGTCTTTTTCTTAGTTTGTATTGAGTCAAATTTATTAAATGATTGTAATAAAATTGTCAGGTAAGTCGAGACAGCCTTCCTCCTCCACCCAGCCGCCACAGTGACTTCGGTTGAGTCTGTGAGTAAAATATTAATTTTAATTGTAATTTCGATATTATTATATATTCAAGTATGCCCATGCATCACTTATAAATATGTATTTATATAGTTAAACTCTAGACATATTTTATGTTGCATTCACAACTGTTAAAGTGCCATGGATATTGTTGTGGTAATTTAGAGCATTGTGAGTGTGGTATGGTGTTGGTTATGGACAGGACAGGTAGGCACGGTTTGAGATCTTCACTAGGACCCAGTCCTTCGGGGTAGACACGGCCTGAGTTCTTCGCTGGGACCCCGATTTGGTTTATTAAGCGAAAGTCCGGCTTGAGTTCTTCGCTGGCACAAGTTGAATTAAGAGGGCTGTATAGGGGATCAGCTCCCATATATGTACTGTTTGACCTTATGGGGTGTGTGAGTACTCCAAATTATCTTTTTGTTGTTATGATGCAAAAATATTGAGGATGTTGCATTTCACTCTATAGGGTACATTAGATTTAGATAGCTATAGAGATTATGGTTAAAATTGATAATTTACTCTCTGAGTCGAATGCTCATTCTTGTTCATTATTTTTTCAGGCTACAGGAGGATTATTATTGTGGTTAACCTACTTTTCTTCTTCGTAGGTCGTTTATTTATGTTTGTGTAATTCTGTAAACTCCTAGAATTTTTCACATGTGTTAGAAATATTTATTTGATTTGGATCTGTAATATAATTTGCCATGTTGGACCTGTAAACTTATTATATGCATGTATGTTGGACTGGATGAGGGAGCTGAGCTTTCATTTGACTTTATGTTGTTATGGGTATGTGGAGGGTGAGCTGAGCTCCCCAATTGATGATATATTGTGTTTATAGGTCGAGTGAGTCAAAAAATCTCCCTTAAAAGGTCCATTTTATGGCCGGACTTTGTCCGGTTGAATTCTTGAAATTGAGCCCAAATGGGCCTTAGAGTTGGGTTGAGAAATAGTTAGGCTTACTATGGGCCTTGGGGGCTTTAGGCTAGCCCAGGTTCTAGTACCGGTCCGGCCCATAGGTTGGGTCATGACAATTCAAAATAAAATTTTATCTCAAATAGTTCAAATTAAGCTATGCACAATGCATTCAAAATAAGAAATTTACATTTGTAGTTAGATTTGCAGACATAAAAATCCAAAAGACAATAATATTATATATTAACTGTACAACTGCTCAGTTACAAAAGTACATATGACTACAAAATTATTTATATCAAGAAATTACAAGGGTATAATCAAATACCCGTACAAAAGTCTCTGGGTAGTCCTCACAATCAACAACTCACTCTGCTGCTTTTTCCTTGCCTCTGTCTACGACAGCAAAAGTATCTATCGCTGAGTATAAAAATACTCAGTGGTGCACAATAAAATATAAAATGCATAATATAAAATATTTATGAACAATTCACAATTTAAAAATCTCATAATCACATTTCCAAATTTTTCAAAGCTCATTATAGCTCAGTTTTGGTTAAACAATTTAATAAATACAGTGTTGCCAATTCATACACAACTTAAGCCATATCACAAAATTTTCGATCAATACCGTGTTGTACACCATGACAAAGCAATCTACAACCTCACTAATCGAAATCAATGTGGGAGGTGGCTAGCTAGCTAATGAGTACTCATTCGATCTCAATCTCAACTAGTAAGCTAGAGAGGGAGAAAAATAATCGATCTTAACCCCATAAATGGAGGACGAATAATGTGGTACTGTCATGCTGAGTGTGACACAAAATCAATTCAAAACAATTTATTCAAATAATTTGTGAGAAATCTGATCAATTTCCAAAGTCATATTCACAATCACAACTAGCAACACAATTCATAATTAACTCAAAATTAAATTTTCAAGAATCATATATTTAAACAAAAATTACTGTGCACAGACCTGATATGAGTCGCCTCTAGGCCTTGACTCAGTCTCTTAGCCCTTCTAGGTCTTTTTCAGCTGAAATACACAATTGACAGTGTTTCTGTATCTTATCTCACAATAAATCCAATAATTAATTTATATATGCTCAATTCTAGCCATAACATGCTTAAACTAACGTTCTTGGAGATTTTCATTTCGGGGTTACTATTTATGGTACTATTCAAGTCAAAATATTGACTTTTTATACTTATATGGAAAATTCAATTACACTCACATACCACATTTTGGGTGCCTAATTTGTTGGTTTTGATTGTTTCTTCAAATTTTAGGTCTCTTAGGTACAATTTCAAAATTTCTAGATTTAATATCCTGTTTTGTACTGTTCTATTGATCATATTGCTGTGGGAATTCGGCAAAGTATTCTGTATAAAACTTGTTCCTTATTGTCTTAAATTTACTTTCCTTTTTGAATCACTTCATTTGGAGTTTTGTAGCCTAAGATATGGGTATTTGAACATGGCTGGCCGGATTGGTTTAACCCAGATTTCTAGGCACCTAATTTGGTTCTGGCAGTTTTGGACTATTCATTTTGGGTGGCAAAATAACTGGGTTATGGACAGAATTTGAGTTAGTGTTTTTCATGAAAGTTGTAGTGCTATGTCATACCTTTCAAATGCCACAAAAATCAAGTAATTTGGACCTGTATGACCCAAGTTATGGCCTCATTTGGTCATTTTGGTACAGTGGCACTGCACTATACCCGAGTTTAACCTAATTGTTCACTATGTTATGGTCATTTTTTGGGCATGTTTCCTAAATAAAAAATGTGTCATTATGTGTTTGTTTTCATTCCTAATAGGCCTCCCACCAATTGGATTGGTAAATTTTCAGTTTTGATCCTTGAAAGTAACCTAGGTCAAGCTGCTAGAATATGAATACTAACCAATCCGAATTGCAATTTGGTTCTACCAATTCACATACACCACAAATGGTCCCAATTGACCATTTCTCAACTCGTATAAGGTCAATTGCATCAATTGACCAATTCCCTAATTTTTTTCCCATTTTTCACATGCTCAAGAACCCTAATTGCATAAATTTAATATCTAATGAAATTAAAATATATTCATTCAATTGAAACCCTCACATAAGCTGGCCGAATTTCTAATTACTCCCCCAACAATTGTTTTGTTTTAAATTTAAGTGAAAATCTAAGTTAAATCAACTTAATACATGTGCATCAAACTAAAATTTCAAATTAAATTGCCTACCTTCACTTTGAACTTCAATTTTTCACTTCACTCCCTTTTTCCTTTTCTTTTCTTCTTCAAATCACCTTCTCAAGTGAAGATAGCAAGCTTTTATGGGGAAATTTGAGAAATTAGGGTTAAATAAGTGAAGAAGTAAGCTTGAAGCCAAGCTTTCATGGAGGTGTTTCAATGGAGGAGAGGGATGGAGGTTTCGGCCAAAGCTTGAAGGAGGAGAAGAAATTGTTTTTTTTTCTTTTTAATTTTTGTATTTTTATGTCTTTAATAATGATTTTTGACTTAGTCAAAATTGGTGGGAAAAATAAAATGAATTTTAACATCATGTGTGATGTCATCCACATGATGTCATAACTCAAAGTTTTATTCTTTTTCTTTTTCTTAAATTTTTTAATAGTTCTTTAATTTAATTCTCGATTCCAAAATTTTTAGTTTCTCCGATTTTATTGGATAGTTAGGTCATGAGTCAGCTATAGGGGTGAATTGACCAAATTACCCCTCGCTGGTTTGATCCGGTTTGTAAGTTATTCGATATTTCTTCCGGATCTCTGATCTAATTATTTGACCTGCTTAACAATTCTTTTCTGTGATTTTCTCTTTTCCACTGTGTTCGCAATAGTCCTAAGGACTGCTGTGTCATATTTTTCGGTTCAAAATTTGGGTTACGATGGTCTTCGCAGTTACGATGGTCTTCGCAGTCACTTTCTGGGAAGGTCACCCATCGCTGTGACTCCCGGCTCATTTAAGTTTTTATGTTCTGTTTTCTTATTTATAGTTACCTATCTGGCAATAACTAATTATTTACATTCAATGCTTATCTAGGTGTCTTAGATGTGGTTCTATCCTCCTTAATTATCCAGACCGACACCGGTTACCGTAACAGTAAAATGTATCAGGCTATGCATATAGGGGTATTACAAATATACTCACAAAATGAGTATGATATAAATATGAATATTAAGATTAACGTATCATAACACGATTATAGATAAAATTAATAATGACTACATCTGTTAGATAATACATGTAGTACTCAAATATAAAATGAAAAAGTTCTCTAAACCTATGTGTACGTCTACCTTCGTTTAACATAAATATTAAATGTTTCACCATAGAAATATAATAAGTTAATAAGAGAAAGGGAAAGCCTTAAGATGAAGGATTTATAAGTTTTAAATATTGATACAGACATAATATCTAAAATAATTAAACAACGAAAAACAATAGTTTTAAATTAGTACTTATATATCATTATTAAATATTAATATGTGTTATGATGATGATTGGTTGACCAATTACACTTGGATTGATGTATTTAAATGAATAATTTCTTGTATTTCCAAGTGAAAAATATGAGCACCATTCATTGCACTCCCAACTAACAAATCTAATTATTAAAAGATAAAGTGCTTCAAATGGTTGCAAATTTGCAATTCATGGTGGGAAGTTAGTGGAATTATTTCAAAATTGTTTGTTAATGAGTTTGGATGATATTGACCTTTTGATCTCACATTGATTAACCAAAATAAAAAGTAGTTGTGGTATCAACTTTAAGGTCTCAATTTTACCATTTCCATTAGATAAAAGTCATGTTGGATGAGATATAGAGACTTGAGTGACGTGTGATAGCATTAACGAATGAATTTGTTAGAAATCACTTGGCAAAAAGTAGAGCGGGTGGGGCTAAAAACCTTGAAAAGTGAAATTTCATTGTTTTCTTTCGACGGAAGAACTGCCACATCCCACATGTACCTCACCTTCGCCATTATCCAAGTGCCTTCGCAATTGTTTGAGAATAGAGGCATGAGTCCATGAAAAAAGAAGACTAAAATTAATTGCGCTTGATCCATTCAATAAGTTAGTTAACCTTCGACCAATTACAAACCCATTAGAATTCTTCTCTTTTAGATGTTGAGTGTTGACAAATATTATTAAAAAAAAAAACTCCCTGAATAACACTGCAAGAAGAGGGAGGAGAGGGACCCTTTCCAGATATCAGAACTGTTTAAATTATAGGAAAGAGACTGATAAAAGATTCAAGCAAGAATAAAACAATAGTACCACTCTGCGGCTGCTTCTTCAATAGCCAGAGGCATACAGAAAACAACCAAATAAGAGACTAGTCGAACAAATTTGACGTGCACAAAGCAAGAACTGAAAATACTACCTCACGGGTATTTTTAATATTTGACACAGATAAATCCCATTAATCAAACAGCATCCACTGAACAGAGTTTTCATACGAGTAGACAGCAAAATGATAATGAAGCCATGGAGAGATAACTGGAGAGTCTTTTTAGGGCATTCCCCTGTATGTTCCAAACTTCACCAGCTCAACACGAGAGTACAAACTATATATTGCATAAGCAATATGATATATATACCTATATGACCTTGAAAGCTAGAAGTAGGTACCCTCAGGAGGTTGGACTAGCTTCCGGTTATGCGGGGCAGCCATCTCCTTCTTCAGCTGTGTCAATATATCCTCCATAGTGTACTCCCGCTGCCAATTTGCAAGAAGTCCAAACTTTTTTGATTCCACCTGCAGCAAACATATGATAACAAGTTAACTATGGACATTCTCAAATTTTTATAAAGGTACCCTCCTGTTCAATACAGGTACAGCCAAATAGAATGTACCCCCCATAATCATAACAACAGCAGTCTATATAAAACTCAACAGCAATGGACACTACAATTTCTTATTTAGTTCCACTCCAGTTCAATCACAAATCAATAAAGCAGCCAAACAGGTTAAATCTCCCATGATAGAAGAACAGTAGTGCTACATAAAAGGCAACAGTACAAGATCCTCCAGTGAGTGTTGCTGTAACTAACAAAAGCAGCACTTCTGTCCATCAGAGAAAAGAAGAATCAAGGAAACACAATAAAGTACATCTATCATTGTCCACAACTCAATATAATAAAGTTGGATAGAATTGTGATATAAAACATAATTGAAGTTCTTCAACATAACCATACCACTCCAGTTTCATGGTTAACGCAAGTCATGTTGATCCGTGAATGAAATCGAACACTTGGTGGCTTCTCAGGATAATCTTTATCACAGAACAGCTTCAACTGATAAATTCGACCTTCATGTACAGTCTGACATGAAAAAGAGGGAAACTGTTGAACTTGTAAACCTTTAAAATATGTAAGAATCCCAAACACAAGACGCAAAGGGCAAAACTTTTCATTCAATCATTCTGCAGTATGATTTACACAAAGTCACCAACAAAATTAGAGTTTTTGAACCCAACATAATGAAGAAGAGATTTATATGTTCCTTGGATTTAAAAGATAAAGAACTGAATTTTGAATACACAAAGTGATCTGAATCACTTTAAACTACGTAATTTACTAGTATACTCTAATGATCACCATTGGTTGCAAATCCACCTTTTAAGTATGTAAATTTACAAAGGAATGAAGCAAAATGATCACAAGGGACTTCATAACTTCTTACAACAGTAGCCATAAGAAATAGGATAACTTATTAAGAATTTTTTTTTTTTTAAAAAAGGGAAAATAAAGGACAGCCTGTACCTACAGGCCAATTGCTATTAATAAAAATTGAAAAAAGAAGTGAGAAAAGTTGAAATAACATAAGTTTCACTGAATAGACAGGTTGAAACCCTATCCATAGTAATTCTGACACCATCTAAAATTCAGAACCTTAGGGGTAAGTACAAGTTAAATACATAACAGCAATCCAGATGGCACATTTTTTTGCTTTCTTTGGCCATAAGCCACTGCAAATTCACAATTAATCAAATCCAATGATAAATTGAAATAGATAGAATGTGTATATGTACATGCATGAACACAATGGTTCACCTGCTGGAAATGTTTGGCAATAACTATTACACACACAGGCACACATACATACACTGACACATGAGAAGAGAAAGAGAGAGAGAAAGAGTAATCACATTGTGAGGACCAATGATTGTGCCAGTCCAGGATCGCATGTAGATGTCATCTCCATCATCCATTCCATAGCTTACAGTTCCATCCCCAATACCTTTTTCACCACGTTCAAGTTCCTCCAGCAATCTGAAGTTCCGAGGCACTGCTCAGAAGCTCAATCAGTTAGTGTCACACATGATTCTGCAATATTAATCAACAGAAAATCCCAAATAGACTGCAAGTACCAAACCAATTCATTCTCCACATAGTTGTTTAACCATGAAAATTCTTCTGAAAGACAATACAAACTCCCTTATTTAATAAATCAACTATACTGTACTCATTCTGCAATATTAAAGCACCCCCTGATTTATATGTGAACAGAACTAACACACAGAACTTTTAACAAATGAATGTCTGCACATCCCAACCGTCCTTGACATATAGCTGCTTGGGATGCTAAAATTCACTTTAGCAATCATTCTACTCAACTCAACTAAACTAAACCTTTATCCCAAAAATTTGGGATCGGCTATATGGATTCTCTTTCTCCACTCTAAACGATTTTGGATTAAACCCTCGGAAATGTATAATGCTTCTAAGTCATTTTATACTACTATCCTCTAAGTCAGTTTAGGTCTACCCCTTCTTTTCTTTCTATCCTCTAATCTAATGTACTCTACTTGTCTAATTGGAGACTTCATATATCTGCGCTTCACATGACAAAACCACCTCAATCTCCCTTCTCTCAACTTATCCTCAATTGGCACCACTCCTACCTTTTCTCTAATACTCTCATTACGGACTTTATCTAGTCTAGTATGGCCACTCATCCACCTTAACATTCTCATCTCCGCAACTCTTATTTTAGACACATACGACTCATTTAGTACCCCACATTCACTACCATATAACATAGCCGGTCACATGACTGTACGGTAAAATTTCCCTTTCAACTTTTTAGGAATCTTGCGATCAAATAAATTTTCACCTTAGCAATCATTATTTCCCCAATTTATTAAAAAAAAAAGTGTTCATAGCAGTAAACTCAGAGAACTTAGTATATCAACCTTAATGCATTTACTTAACTGGTCTGAATACAACCAGCAATAGCTGCTTCTGATCATTTCTAGCAAAATATTTTGCAATATGTTTATCTTCTATGTGTAATTCTGTTGTTTCATCATCTATCCATATACCATTTTATATTAGGAAAAATAGCTACAAGACTATATAACCAAAAATTCAATTCAATTAGATAGCCTTGAACTTTTGTCAACTTCAAAATTGAGTCCAACAGGTAACTTCAAATTAATTTCTGATTCTATCCTTAAAATAAATAAATGAATAAATAAAATAAAATAAACTGATCCATCATTCAGACTTAAAACTAATGGAACAGAAGCAAAAACCTATAACTTTTAAATTTAAGCAATAACATTTACTACAAACATACATAAATAAAAAACACTGATGTCCGTTGTGCATTATAAATAAGTATGTCCTATTAATATAATAAGTCAGTAACTAGGATGCCACAAACTTTCCTCCAAGAATGGTACATACACATCATGCGCACCACAGCAGTACATGCACGTGCATGGATAAAGAAGATTTTCCACTCAACAAAACAAAAAATATCCAATTCCAAGTTATTTCATTCGAATATCATATATCAGGAGGGATCAAGCAGCTGCTAAATAGTAATACTCCTATATCCAATGAATTCACCTTGCCATTAAATAGGTTGAAGTTATTTTCCATAATACATGTTAAAAGAAATGAAAAGAAATTTAACAGCACCCACAACACAACTTGATGACCCAAAATATTCACAATTTCAAGGGAGCTATCAATTTATAGTTTATAACCATCACAGAACAAAGCCTGACCAGAGTTTGGTTGAAGTGGTTAATGATATCAAGTTATTTACCAAAAAGCAGAGAAATAGAATCAAATAGAGTTTTCATCACTCGATAATCTAAAACAGCTCCATTACATAAAATCCATCAGATGAAAGCAGCAGGAACACAAGTTAAATTGCACATAATTGATCTAAAAATTAGGCAAAAAAAATCAGATTTTTCGCAAACTTAATAATCTCCCAAAAAGCACAAAACAGAAACCATCAAATACTTCAAAATAGGAAAATCTCCAGGTATATCTCATTACAGAAGCCAACAAAAAGCCACAACCCCAAATCACAAAAATGAAAACCCACCCACAGCAGATAAACATCAAACGGACAAAACAAAAAAGAATAAAACCCATGAGCAGATTATACGACATAACAAACAAAAAGCAGAAGATCAGAGTCAGGATAAGAAAAACCCAAAAAGGGTATGTTGGTATACGATCAAGGGACTCACCCACGACACTAGATCCTCCTGAGCCAAGCGTCATGGGTGGTTCACAGCAATTTCCCCGAAGGCGTTAGTTGAGATCTGATTGAAGAGAGAGAGAGAGAGGGGTCAGGGGTGGAGAATCTAGGAAAAGACTGGCGAGGCGACGAAGGCAAAGCAGAGAATAAAGCAGAGAAATTGAGGACGAGGGGACACAGATTAAAAAGAAAGGAAAAACAAAATAAAGTTTACAGGCTACTTGAGAGAATGATGGGTAGGATTTTTTTTTTTTTTTTTTGGTTTATGGACCTCTTCTGAAGTAAAGGCAAAGCCCATCTTTTGAGTTCCACTTCACTATTTATGTAATTGGGCTATGGTTCATTTTGCTTCTGCCCAAAATATATCATATATATAATTATTAAAAATAAAAATATTAATTTTATAAAAAAATTCAAAAATATATCTTATTATCACAAATAATAAATAGTCAAACATTTGTTGTCCCAAAATAGTTCAAGAGGGGGGTGAATTGGACTTTAACAATTTTTCGGCCCTTGCTTGTAGCCTAATGAAAAATTGCGGCTTTGTTCAACTAGGTGCTTATCTATATAAAATGAAAGTAATATGTGCTTCAACAATGTGTTCCTAAGTTGCAATTCAAGCCTCAATCAATGTATATGACAATAACTAACAAAGCATGCATCATACAATGAATAACTAATTTCTCAAATCACTCAATATGTCCACAAATTTATCAACTCAATCTATTCAAGCAACATTCAATATCATGTATAGCAAGAAAAATTTAAATTGCATAAAAATAAGGAGGTCAAGGTTAGAGATATCAAATACAACGATTTTTATAGTGGTTCGGCTTAACTAGCCTACATCCACTCTCTCAAAGAACCCTCTTTGAGTCTTCTCTCCACTATTTGCTCTTTTGAAGGCAAGAGACCAAAAGCCCTTTACAACTTTTCAACACCAAGCTTTTACCAAGGTAGTTTGAAACCTTCACAAGTGCTATCACAAGCACTTTCTCTCTCAAGCTTCAATAGGTGCTTGTACAACCTCTCTTAAATGCAATTCAACATTGTAACACTCACTCTTACTCAATACAAATCAAACTATAAAGAAGAGATGAGTTGATTTGCCAATGGAAGCTCAAAATCTTTAAAGCTCTTGAATGAAAGCAATAAATGAAAAATCAATGTTGGAGTTCAAATGTAGGCTTTCATCAAGTGTAAATGAAGTAAAGAATGTGTATTTATAGTCCCAAATTATTTTAGACCGTTTGAAACACTTTTGGAACGTTATATACACTGCCAAATAGCCGTTATTTTGTCCTTTTGTGCGAAGTTGAGCAGCTCTGATAAATTAGCAAACTAATGAAATTTTAGGAGCAGTCAGTAAACTGGTTAGTAAACTAACGTTTTTAGCAAACTCATTAGCAAACTAAAAAATTTAGCAAACCAGTTAGCAAACTAAGTCAACAGCTGCATATCTCAACTTGCAATGTCAAATGATTTAGACCTTAAAAATATTTCAATGGTAGTATCCAAGGTCATGATGAGAAAAAGTAATCAGAAAATAAAATTTCATCTTTGAGCTCCATATGACTAAATTCTCATCTATCCTTTTCATAAAAGACCTAAGACTCACTCCTTAATACTATGCCTTTCATACCTTTTCTTTGAGTCTTGGCTTCCATAGTCTTGTCCTTTTCTCATTTTGAATTTGTCTTGAAATGCCTTTGAGTATCCTTGCAACTTCAAGAATTAATAAGACAAAGAATCTACACATCACTTTTAAGTTGGGTTAGATAGATTCCCTTTGAGTTTTGTTATCATCAAAATCAATGCTCATTTTGAGCTACACGGGGTCAACAATCTCCCCCTTTTTGATGATGACAAAACTCAACTGAATCAACAATAAAAAATAAAGGTGTGTGAAAGTTTATGTGAGTATGTAAATTCAAGTATAGTATACCGAAAATGCTCCCCCTAAATATATGCTCATAATTTCCAAGAAATCTATTATAAGCTCCCCCTGAATTTATGCTATAAAGCATATTCACAATTCACAAGTATAAACACCAGTATAAACACATTTCCATCAACACAAGTATCAACACATATTCACATATCATCACACTTCACAAGTATATCAACACATTTCCATATTTCCATGTTCATCAACACAATTATGAACACATATTCACATGAACACATATTCACATATCCATATCCATTCTCCCCCTTTTTGTCATCAATCAAAAAGGAAACAGGAGAAAATAATCCAAAAAGAATCATGTTAGCCCAAAGTAAACGCAGTAAGGTAGACAGTAGCAAACTAAAAACCAATAGTAGCAAACAGACTAGGAAACTAAATATGCAGATAGTAAACTAAAAATCCAGATGAGATGCTATTTAAGTCTTTTACTCCTGCGAGTGGATTTTGAAGGCACCATTTTCTTCCTAGGGAGTTTAATAACAGGGGGCTGAGGTGCTTGGTCAGCCACTTGATCAACTTTCTCGGGCTCATCTTCTTCAGAAGGTGGTTTAAGATCAGCAGCGAGGGTCTGGTATGGATTTGACACGGTGGACTTGTACCTTTTCTTACCTTTCTTTCTTTGCGAGGCAGCAGTGCGAATAGTGAGTTTGAGCACTAGCTTGGTGATCTTTTAAAGAAGTTTCCTGGTGCTGCGTAGGAACAACAGCAGTCTCAACTGGTGGTGCAGGTGGAGGTTCAATAGGCATCTCCCTTTCAGGTTCTACAACCTTTTCAATTTCATGCTCAGTAGGGACATCAGCTGTGAGGCCAATTTCAGGTTCAATCACCTGTTCAGTAGCATGCTCAACAGGTGCTTCTACTACAGGTTCAAGCTCAGGTTCAGCAACTTGATCACTTTCATGTGCCATAGCATCATGAGACTCACCAACCTTATTGCTTTCACCCTTATCAGCAGAAACTTGGGTACCAGCCTCAACTTTAGTTGGAACACCAGTGTCCTTGGCCTGCTGAAGATCCATAATCAGCCTTTTTAACTCCTCATTTTGATTGAGCAGGTGACTCACTTTATAGTCAACCACATCTACAAATTTTCTGAGAATGTCAAGGGACTGATTTGTTGAACTAAATTGTTCATTAACAGTAGCTTTTATCCCTTGAATTTCACTCAAAAATTCACTAGCAGATTCAGAATCAACCTTAGCAGAGGAGGAACCACCCTTTTCAAATCTTTTCTTTCTCCCATCAGTGTCTGAATGTATTTCCCTAAGCACTATTAAATCAGTTCTAGAGCTTTCCTTAGAAACATTTACATGTAGCTCTTTAAACACAGCAGTCAACAGATGTGCATAAGGCAATTTTCCAATCCCATAAGCTTTGCACATGTTCTTGAAGATTAAATAAGCCAAATTCATTCTAACTTTGTGCACAATGTGCCACATAATACACATGTCCAAGTGACTCAAATAACCATAGCTACCAGATTTAGGACAGAAAATGTAGTTCACCATACTGTGAATGATTTTGATATGTTGTAGTGCTTTTGTGCTAGTGGACTTTTCATTTTTGGCAGTGTTAACAGGGAACACCTCATTTTCAAACTCAACCAAATTGAATCCTACCACCCTAGCAACATCCTTATGTGCGAAAATTTTATTTCCATCATTGGGCAATTTCAAAGCCGTGGCTATCAGTTCAACAGAAACATCATACGTACTGTTATTCAAAATTACTTCAAATCTGTCCTCATCATTAACAGTTCTCATGGTTCTATAAAACTCTTGAACAAGGCTAGGGTAATACTCATTTGCACATTCACACACATCCAACCAACCTTGAAACTCAAAAAGCTCTTTGAATTGAAAGTTTACCTGATTAAAGTTCTCCCATTTGATGAATTTTCAATCCAACAGTGCTTTATCCACTGAACCCGAAGATTTTACGGTATGCATTTTTCGTTGCGTATCTAGCCCTTGCTTCTGTCCCTTCTTTTTCTTTTCTGGCGTCGGTATAGGGGATTCGACACCCTTGGATGGATTTGAAGACTCACTTGCTGACTTCGATGCAGGTACGTTTTGCTTTCCTTTCATTTTCTTTCGCAATGCCGCGACAGGAACATCGTCGGATGCTGATGAGGAAGACGAAGCAGTCGCAGCAACAGGGGACTTTCGTTTGGTGCGAGCCATTAAAACAAAATGAAATCTGATATGGGCATTTTGGTGAGAGAAGAGTGGACGAGGAAAGGAGAGTTGAGATATTTGGTGGGTTAGGGTGTGTTTTGCTGGAAAAAGAGAGAATGGATGTGTTTTGGGAGGTGTCGGCAATCGATACAGAGGAGAGAGAGAGAAAGCGTGGGGGTTTCGTGTGGCAGAGGGTTTAAGTCCTCTTGAGTCCCGCGCTTTTCAGTGTCATTGTACTTTCAACTGAACCAGTTTTCTTACTTTTTATTTTATTTTATTCTATATTTCAAACAAGTTTATCTGTCCCTATATGCACACATAAACATTTCTACATATCTGACACAGCACTGAGAATGTGATATCAAATGTGAAAAGATAAATGCATTGCTGTACATGCAGAAAAATTTCAAGAGCAATCACCTTTCAGTTTGAAATTTGAACAGTACAAGATATAGCAAACTAATTTTAGTCACGCAATATTAGCATACAACTTAGTAAACTAATTTCACGAGTACACAAACAAGTTAGCTAATATTCTTTAAAGATTTCTTAGCAAACCTATATCACAGCAGATCACTCACATATTTAATTATGAATTAAATTTCAAACAACTAGTTCACACATACCAATTTTCCTTCTAATTCTGCAAAATGTTTCTTCATTAAGAGGTTTTGTAAAAATGTCAGCAAGTTGATTTTCAGAGGCAACAAACTCGATTTTGATATTTCCATTTTGAACATGATCTCTAATAAAATGATGTCTGATCTTAATGTGTTTAGTTCTTGAATGTTGGACTGGATTTTTGACCAAGTTTATGGCACTAGTGTTGTCACACCTAATTGGGACAAGATTATATTTTAGACCAAAATCTTCCAATTATTGTTTCATCCATAAGATTTGAGCAACACAACTACCAGCAGCTATATATTTCTTACTGTGCCAAGAAACTAGTGCAAGACCAAGAAATTGACAAGTACCTGAAGTACTTTTTCTATCCAGTCTACTTCCAGCAAAATCAGAGTCACTATAGCCAACAAGATTAAATGATTCACACTTTGGATACCATAAACCAATTGATTGTGAGCCAATGAGATATCTAAAAATCCTTTTAACTGCACTTAGATGAGATTCTTTTGGACATGATTGAAATCTTGCACACAAGCAAATACTAAAGTGTATGTCTGGTCTAGATGCAGTAAGGTACAAAAGAGAGCCAATCATACCTCTATAAAGCTTTGTATCCACTTCTTTACCTTTTTCATCATTGTCAATTTTGATTGTTGAACTCATAGGAGTGCCCATGCTCTTCAAATCTTCCATTTTAAATTTCTTTAGCATATCCTTGATGTACTTTGATTGATTTATGAAAATGCCATCATTCATTTGCTTAATTTGAAGTCCAAGGAAGAATGTGAGCTCACCCATCATGCTCATTTCAAATTCATTCTGCATAATCTTAGAAAATTTCTTGCAAAGAGATTCGTTAGTAGCACCAAAAATTATATCATCAATATAAATTTTCACAATGAGCATATCATTATGATGCTTCTTAACAAAAAGTGTTGTATCCACTTTGCCTCTTTGAAAATCATTTTGTAAAAGGAATTTACTAAGCCTTTCATACCATGCTCTAGGAGCTTGCTTTAAACCATATAAAGCTTTAGTAAGTTTATAAACATGATTTGGATGCTCATGATTTTCAAAGCCTGGAGGTTGTGCAACATACACTTCCTCATCAATATAACCATTTAAAAATGCACTCTTGACATCCATTTGATAAAGCATAAAATCCTTGAAACATGCAAAGGCACACAACATTCTAATAGCTTCAATTCTAGCAACCGGAGCAAAGGTTTCATCAAAATCAATCCGTTCCTCTTGGTTGTAGCCTTGAGCCACTAGTCTAGCTTTGTTTCTAACAACATTGCCTTTTTCATCCATTTTGTTTCTAAAAACCCATTTAGTTCCAATAATTGAATGATCTTTTAGTTTAGGCACTAAATTCCAAACTTTATTTCTCTCAAATTGATTTAGTTCTTCTTGTATGGCAAGAATCCAACTTTCATTATTTTGAGCATCTTCAAAACATTTAGGTTCAATTTGTGAAACAAAAGCAACATTATCAAAATATCTTCTTAATTGTGCTCTAGTCATCATCCTCTGAGATGGATCATCAATAATGTCTTCTTGGGGATGATTTCTATGAAATCTCCATTCTTTAGGTAAATCTTCATGTTGGGGCTCATTTACTTGTAATTCTTCCAAATTTGGCATTTCTTCATTAATTTGATCTTCATTGGCATCATGGACATCTATTGTAGTTTCTCCTTGAGTTTCCTCATCTTTGTCATCAACTTGTTCCATTTCTTGACTTGATATTAAATTTTCTTTTCCAAAAATCTGCTCATTATTATCATCACAAGCATTTTTCCTTCTAATAGAAGGGTTAGTCTCATCAAACAAAACATGAATAGTTTCCTCAATAACCAAAGTTCTTCTATTGAACACTCTATAGGCTTTACTCTTTGTTGAATACCCAAGAAAGATTCCTTCATCGGATTTAGCATCAAATTTCTTTAAGTTATCCTTCTTGTTATTTAAAATATAGCACTTACAACCAAATGCTTTGAAATATGAGATATTTGGTTTCCTTCCTTTCCATAGCTCATAGGGGGTCTTTTTCAAAATTGGTCTAATCAAAACTCTATTCAACACATAGCAAGATGTATTAACAGCTTCAGCCCAAAAGTATTTTGGCAAATTATTTTCGCTCAATATAGTTCTAGTCATTTCTTGCAAAGTCCTATTTTTCCTTTCCACTACCCCATTTTGTTGTGGTGTTCTAGGAGCTGAAAAATTATGATTGATTCCATGTTTATCACAATATTTCTCAAATAAGTGATTTTCAAATTCAGTTCCATGGTCACTTCTTATAGATGAGATGCAAAAGCCTTTTTCATTTTGAACCATTTTACTAAAAGAGGTGAATTTTTCAAAAGTTTTATCTTTGTGAGCAAGGAAAAATGTCCATGTATATCTTGAATAGTCATCAACAATAACTAAAGCATATGACTTTCCACCAAGACTGGTAGGAGTTACGGGTCCAAATAAATCAAGATGAAGCAATTCTAGTGGCCTAGTGGTAGACACAATATTTTTAGATTTAAAAGATGCTCTAGTGTGCTTTCCTAGTGCACATGCTCTACATTGAAATTCATTTTCATAATTAATCTTAGGAAGACCATTAACAAGTTCTTTCTTAGACAATTTTGAGAGTGTATGCATGCTTGCATGACCTAGTCTTCTATGCCACAAATAACTAGAGTTATCAAGAGATACTAGATATGTATCATGATTAGTTTCAAAATTATTCATGTCAAGCAAGTAAACATTATTGGATCTATTTGCAATGAACAATGTATCATTATCTAAGTTATTAATTGTACATAGAGAAGAAGTAAACTTTACCTCAAAACCTTTATCACAGAGTTGGCTTACACTTAGCAAGTTGTATTTCAAACCTTCAACAAGTGAAACATCTTCAATACAAGGTTTGGTTCCAATTGTGCCATTTCCAATTATTTTTCCTTTCCCTTTATTTCCAAATTTTACATATCCTCCATCTTTCATTGTGATTTTTGAAAACTTGTCCTTTTCACCAGTCATGTGCTTTGAACAACCACTATCTATGTACCATTTTTCACTTTCCTTCATCCCTTTGAAACAAACCTGAAATTTAATCATTGAACTTTAGGTACCCAAGCAACTTTGGGTCCTTGGGGGTTAGTGACCTTAGGTAAGGTTCCCTTTGGTACCCATACCTTCTTTACCTTAAGATGACCTTTTCTAAATGCACACGAACTAATCATATGACCTCTTTTATTGCAATAATAACATGTAACATTAGGCAAGGAGGATGTAGGTGCTTTAATGAAATGATTCTTGTACTTGTCATAGTTCATGAAACCATCAAAACCAATTCCATATTTCTCATTTGAAATTCTTTGGTTTCCAAGAAGTACATCTAGAGTTTCTTTTCCTTTTGTAAATTTTACCAAATCATTTGTCAAAGACTCTACTTTAGCTTCAAGAACTTTATTTTTCTCAATGAGCATTTCACAAGTTTCTTTTGAGGTTTTCAACTCTAAGTCTAGTTCTTTAAACAAAGCAATTTGTCCTTTGTAAAATTCATTTTCTTTATACACATTGGACATGGCAATATTTTGTGATCTCAATGATTCAATTTCTAAATTCATCTTAGTTCACTTTCTCTTATAATTTCTATACTCATCATATACTCTAGCAAATGCAAGTTCAAGTTCTTTTACATTAGGAGATTCATAAGAATTTACCTCATTGTCACTTTCTTCTTCCTTTTGTGAACTCTCAACTTTTTCTTCAAGTGCCATCATACAAAGAAGAGCAGTCTCTTTGTCACTTGATTCATCATTTGAAGATTCTTCACTGTTGCTCCAAACTACTTTCATAGCTTTCTTGCTCCTATCTTCTTTTCCTTTTTTTTTTTTGAGCAATGGACATTTGGGCTTGATATGTCCAGGTTTGTGACACTCATAACATACAATTTCTTCTTTTGAATCTCTGAAGTGTCTATCCTTGGGAGTATACTTTTTCAAGAATTTCTTGTATTTGCTTCCTCCCTTCTTGAAAGCTCTTTTGAATTTTCTTGCAAGCATAGCCATTTCATCATCATCATCACTTGAAGCATTTGAGTTGTCACTTGAGTCAACTTTGAATGCAACTCCTTTCTTCTTATCTTCATCCTTGTTTGACTTGAGAGCAATGCTTTTCTTCTTCTTTTGTTCATTTTCAACTTCATCTTTCTTATATACCATCTCATGTGCAATAGCCAATGAGTTCATCATAGGTGAAAGTTTTAAAATCCTTGGTATCTTGGATAACTGTAGTCTTTGCTTCCCAAGATTTTGGAAGTGATCTAAGAATTTTCTTCACAAGTTCAGCTTCCTCAAATCTCTTACCAAGCGCTTTGAGAAGATTCACAAGATCAGTAAACCTTGTACTCATATCTGCAATTGATTCTCCTGACCTCATTTCAAACAGCTCATAATCTCGAATAAGAAGGTTTGCTTTGGACTCTTTAACAACATCAGTTCCTTCATAAGTCACTTCAAGCTTATCCCAAATTTCCTTAGCAGATTGACATCCTGAAACATGATTGTATTCATTTAGGTCAAGTGAGCAATGCAAAATATTAATGGCTTTAGCATTTATAGAAATTTTCTTCCAATCATTGTCATCATATTCATCTTCAAGTTTTGGAACCTTTGTAGTTCCTGGACCATTCTTTTGAGGAACATGTGGACCATTTTTAATAATTCTCCATGCATCAATATCTACAGATTGTATGAAATTTCTCATTCTTACTTTCCAAAATGAATAATTAGTGCCATTGAAGAGTGGTGATCTAGTGATTGAGTAGCCTTCAACTAATGGTGCGGGTATACCGGTAGAATTACTAAATGAACTAGCCATTATGGATCACTCTAAGGTTGTAAGACCCTACGCAAGAGAGACAGGCTCTGATACCAATTTGTTGTCCCAAAATAGTCCAAGAGGGGGGTGAATTGGACTTTAACAATTTTTCGGCCCTTGCTTGTAGCCTAATGAAAAATTGCGGCTTTGTTCAACTAGGTGCTTCTCTATATAAAATGAAAGTAATATGTGCTTCAACAATGTGTTCCTAAGTTGCAATTCAAGCCTCAATCAATGTATATGACAATAACTAACAAAGCATGCATCATACAATGAATAACTAATTTCTCAAATCACTCAATATGTCCACAAATTTATCAACTCAATCTATTCAAGCAACATTCAATATCATGTATAGCAAGAAAAATTTAAATTGCATAAAAATAAGGAGGTCAAGGTTAGAGAGATCAAACACAACGATTTTTATAGTGGTTCGGCTTAACTAGCCTACATCCACTCTCTCAAAGAACCCTCTTTGAGTCTTCTCTCCACTATTTACTCTTTTGAAGGCAAGAGACCAAAAGCCCTTTACAACTTTTCAACACCAAGCTTTTACCAAGGTAGCTTGAAACCTTCACAAGTGCTATCACAAGCACTTTCTCTCTCAAGCTTCAATAGGTGCTTGTACAACCTCTCTTAAATGCAATTCAATATTGTAACACTCACTCTTACTCAATACAAATCAAACTATAAAGAAGAGATGAGTTGATTTGCCAATGGAAGCTCAAAATCTTTAAAGCTCTTGAATGAAAGCAATAAATGAAAAATCAATGTTGGAGTTCAAATGTAGGCTTTCATCAAGTGTAAATGAAGTAAAGAATGTGTATTTATAGTCCCAAATCATTTTAGACAGTTTGAAACCCTTTTGGAATGTTATACACACTGCCCAAGACAAAATACCCGTTATTTTGTCCTTTTGTGCGAAGTTGAGCAGCTCTGATAAATTAGCAAACTAATGAAATTTTAGGAGCAGTCAGTAAACTGGTTAGTAAACTAACGTTTTTAGCAAACTCATTAGCAAACTAAAAAATTTAGCAAACCAGTTAGCAAACTAAGTCAACAGCTGCATATCTCAACTTGCAATGTCAAATGATTTAGACCTTAAAAATATTTCAATGGTAGTATCCAAGATCATGATGAGAAAAAGTAATCAGAAAATAAAATTTCAGCTTTGAGCTCCATATGACTAAATTCTCATCTATCCTTTTCACAAAAGACCTAAGACTCACTCCTTAATACTATGCCTTTCATACCTTTTCTTTGAGTCTTGGCTTCCATAGTCTTGTCCTTTTCTCATTTTGAATTTATCTTGAAATGCCTTTGAGTATCCTTGCAACTTCAAGAATTAATAAGACAAAGAATCTACACATCACTTTTAAGTTGGGTTAGATAGATTCCCTTTGAGTTTTGTTATCATCAAAATCAATGCTTATTTTGAGCTACACGAGGTCAACAACATTATTAAAATAGTTTTATATATGTATAGTCTAATTTTAAGTTAAAAATTACTATTTAAAATTAATAAATTATCAAGTATAAATTTATTCAATAACTGAAAATACTTATCTGATAAATTTAAATTTGAGTTTAAATTTTTTTCTCTTATGGAAAAAAAGGTTATTATATATATATTTTATTTTTTAATGTTTTGAGAAAAATTAATTAATAGAAAATAATTTTCTAGTTAAAGGAAAAATTATGTCATTATTAACAAAAAGACTTCCTCATTTTAGAGTAAGAAATTATTTTTCATTTTTAAATTTTAATAATTTTATTAAAATATAAAAAAATATATATATAATATAAATACATATCATTAATTTAATATTGTAATTAAATAATAAAAAATATTTTCATAAAAATATTTCTTTAAATAGCATTTTTCGTAAAAAAAAATTTTTAATAGACAAATTATTTTTCATAAAATAAAAGGAGCCTCAAAGTTTTAAAATTTGTGGTTGTGATAGTAAAGAAATTTTAATTTAATTCCAATATTATAGGTTAAAGCATCATTTCTATATTTTATTTGTGTGGATCTATATTTAGAGGTTCAACTATAAGAGAATTATATAAAAATAATATTAGTCGTTTAGAGAAATTCTTAAAAATGTATTGTAAATTGGAACAAATATAGATTTGAGCAAAAATTAATTCGGAATAGGTGTAAACTTTTTTATTTTATTTTTTTAGAAAATTTTATTATTTTTATGATTGAAATGAAAAAAAATATCATAATTTAAATGGTTGATTTCTTGTATTATGAGTCTAACTAATGAAATGATAGAGTAAAAAGAATTATACCTCCATAAATGGTGTTGTTGGGTTAACTTTTATATATTGAGAGTATTTTTTTTATTGTGATTTTATGGTATAATTTTTATATCAATTTAATCTATATAATATATAAATGTGTGAAAGGAGAGGAGAATATGAGCTTTATCCAAATTGTCCTCAATTACTTATAATATTTATAATTATATTTTTTATTATTTAATTTAATTTTAGAATATATATAAATTTAAAATTCTTATAACTTAAAATTTAATTATCTTTATATTTTAAAGTTTATATAAATCTAAAATTCTTAGTCTTACTTGTATTTAAATTTTACTTAATTAAAATTTTATTATAATATAATTTAAAATAAAATTTTATAAAAATACATTCATGATTTATATTATTCACAATTAATTTTGACAAACAAAATTAAAAATTGAGTCAAAAATAATTAAAAATAAAAAATAATATTAATGAAATTATACTAAATTTAATTTATTTTACTATTTTATATGTTTTATAAAAATTATAAAATACTAAAAACTAATTAGTATTGATAAACTTAAAAACTTTATTATTGAAAAAATTTAATATGAAAATATATGAACCAATAAAATAATAAATAATCAAATTTATATATTTATAAAGAATTAATTATAAAATTATATTATAATAATAAAATTTTCTTAATAAATTTAACTTTTATAATTTTTTTTATTTTCATTAATATATTTTTATTTTCATTAATTTAATTTAAAAATTATAAGTGTCCATATAATATATATGTTATAAAAAATAAAGAATTATTATATAATAATAATAATCAATATATTATAATAATATTATATTATATAAAAAATTAATAAAGAGTTATATATAAAAATATTAAGTTACAGGCACATACATATAAGAAAATGTGCAATTTACGTTTTCAAAAAACTAGTAAATATAAATTGATAAGAAAATTTTTTAAAAATAAAATTGACTTGATAAAAATTAAATGAAATTTCTTGCTAATTAAAATAATATAATAAATACTTAACATTAGGAATTATTAAATTTATAATATAATAATGGTCTATTTATCTCGAGTTTAATTTTTTTTCATAGTAATTATATATGAAAAATAAATTTGACCAAAATTATAAAGTAAATAAAATAAATGATATGATTTTAATTTTTTTAATTTTTTTATTTGAGTATGATAAAATTATAGTAAGAGATAGATTTTAATAATAATAATGAAATTACAAGAGATCAAATTGATTAAAAAAATAATAAAAGAAATGTACTAAAATTTTATTTCATAATTTATTTAATAATTTAAATTTAAAGAAAATAATCAATGATTGCGGTAGAATAAAATTAATGGTAAAAAAGAGCCACAAAATAATAATATTTTGAATTTATTTTTTAAATTATTTATATTTTACTGTTAATATTATTCGGTAAAAATTTAAGAGTTTTTTAAAGTTAATAATAAATTCCTAAAAATTTTTAAAATATTGATACTCAATGTCCCATTAAAATATGATAGAAAATAATAAAAAAATATTAATTTTTAAGAAACTACAATTATATTTATAACCCAAAAAATTTAAAAATACTTATTAAAATTATATGGGCTTAATACCCTATAAAATTTATATGATATTAATTAAAAATACTGATGTTTTGTAAAATTACCATTATACTCCTAGAAAATTTTGAAAACTTAGGTGGCACTAAGTCCCCTGGCCCAAGTGTGGCTCCACCTCCGTATGACATAGAGGCAATCAGGGAAACCTGATAACAAGTATTCCATTTTCACCGAGCTATGGCTGGACATGTACAGCAGCTTAAAGTATCTGTCAATATAATTTTTTTTTTTAATAATTTATTAATAAAAATCAAAATATATCGTTAAGAAAAAAAAACAAATATAAATAATTAAAATTTATATTAAGAGATGATTTGGGTAGAGCAAAAATAATCTTTCAGGTATAGTAATTGATTATTTTTCATTTTATACAATAAAAAACTTTTTGCAATAATGTCATTTGGTCTCAATATAGTTTTGTTATATTCATTAATTTGGTTAATTGCATATTTCAATAATTCAATAGTCATAGTATAATCGGTAAAAATTTGATTGAATTTCAATTTAGTGATTTGTAATGAGATTTGATTAACTTTCAACAAGTGAGAGATTTGAGTTTGAAGTGATTGGTGGAATTGGATAGCTCTTGTATATTCTAATTCTCACCTCATTCCAACTCTTATTATCAGAAAAATCTAAAATGAAGCTAGTATATATATCTGTTAGTTAATGTTTTTTTTAGTAGGAGATTTGAGAAATTGAGGATTCTCGAATTTGGATATATTAAATAAGCGCTATGCTTTTAGCTACTTGATTAAATTAGGCTAGGGTTATGAATTCTAAGGTTTGGATATATTAGATAAGCGCTATGCTTTTAGCTACTTGATTAAATTAGGATAGGGTTATGAATTCTAAGGTTTGTTATAGTTTACGTATCCTTGTCCAAAGCAGAGGATTTATACTAAAAGAAATAAATAAAAATTAAGAAAAATGCTTTTCTCGTCATCAATTAAGCCTCCTATATAAAAAGGAATTTGAAATAATTAATGATAATAAGAGTGATTAATGACAAATGAAACTGTAGATCAAGTGCAATAGGACTCATCTTCTCGTCCTTACATAAGGCTATCAAATTCCCTATTTTCTCTCATGCTTCGTTTCTATTCTATTATCTTCTAAGAGTGAAGTTTGATTAACTATAAATCAATGATGAAGAAACAATTTGCTATTTTGCTACTTCTCCTTGTTTGCTCAGCTGCACTTTTCCCTCAAGGTCTAGCTCGGCCATGGTTGCAAGGTTTTGAAGATGAGGAACCTCAAGGTTTTGCACTTCCTCCCATTCCCCCTTAAGTTGCAAAATGCTTGGGAGATTTCCATGTTGAAAAGAAATGTGTTGGTGAGATAATTGCATCAATTTGGAATCACAAGGTTTCTGTTGATCTAGAATGCTGCAGCTCAGTTGATGAAACGAGTGAAGATTGTGCTGGAACTATATTTGCTCGCCTTAGCCATTCCTTTTTCACAATTGTTTTGAAAAAATTACTGTGCTCATCATAAATAAGCACCACAGCTTAAAGCTTAGTTATCTTGATTGGGATTTTGTTTTGTTCTTTTAAAGATACTTCGGATTAATCTTCTTAATTATCCTATTGATCATTAGAAATTAGAAATTTTAGATTTGATTTTGTTACTATGAATGTTTCCATATGATAAACATTACTAAAAATTGTGTTCTTCATTATAGTAATAAGTGCTCGATTCTTGAAAACAATTCTTGTAGAGATCCATTTCTCTTCGCTTAGTCTCTTAACTTAGTCATTTATCGATTCTTTATTCATCAACAACTACCAAAGTAACCATCTCTTCGATGGAAAGTGATAAAATTTAATTTCCATGACTAATTTGTACATAGGCCTAGTTTGACATATGAATCATATAAGAATTGGTCAAGGTCATGTTAGTAGTATGCTCTAGAGCATATCACTTAGTATGTATCTTGTACATCTTTTATTAATAAAAGGTATTTCCACTTTTCCGTTTACATAATATATTTATGTGTAATAGAAAAGGTCCATTGATATTTTGTTAGAAATTCTATTCTTAAGTTGTTAAGAATATGAGTAATAGTATCTCTAGTACAAAGTATTATAAATAGGTTCACAATCGAGGATACTTCATAATAAGGACATGACTTATCCAGAAAGATTGTATTCATATTTGTTCCTAAGTTATTTATATGAGATATAAATAAGATGGAATGGTGAGTCTTATGCCATATAACAAACATGATAGGCACTTATATATGATAAGTAGGCCGAACCAGTGACGCTTATGACAAGCACATGGAGTTTACTCTTGTCAATGTATTGTCATAAATCATATCATTGCATATAATCTTTAGACCTGAGATAGCACAGTTATCTTATATATAGGTGGTTTGAGTTTGATACTATTTTCATAATTGTACTGTGTATGGGTATATGGGCATGTGTTGGCTCCTCCTAGTTATATATGGAGGTAGGTGTTGATTAAGATGGAATCTATTCTTCTAAGTAAATAGAGATAAAATCCTATGTTCATTTAATTGTTCTTGATGTTTCAAGTTCCTGACCAGGACAGATAGATTTAATCAGAAAAGAGTTTCTGATGAGAAAATCTTTTTAATTAAGAACTGGAATTAAAAGAGAACATAATATTCATAGCAAATGGGGTTTGACATAAACCATGACTCCAGCTTAAATTGGGATTTTGTAACAGAGAGATTCTAGTGCATGGTAACATATGATTATAGGTTCATTTAAGGTAAACCTTATTACTAATTGGGTGGACATGGTATGCTATGCTAGGTGTTAACCATGATCTATGAGGTGCATAAATTGATTTAGAGAAATCATTTATGATAAGAAAGAGTTCTGATGATATTAAGAGTTGATATCATGTCTCATTGCCAATTAGTGATGAGCCTAGTAAGTCACACACATACACAAGTAATCACTAAATTAAATATGATTTAATTAATTAATTAAAGAGTTTAATTGATTAGTTAAATATGTTTGATTTGCAATTAGATTGTAAAATCCCTAGCATGGCTTGAAACTAAATCTAGATTATTGGATGTATAGTATAAGTTAAATTTATATTTAAAGTATTTAAATATGAATTTAATTAATGAGAAATTAATTAATTTATATTTGATATAAATTGATTAGAAGAAGAGAAATAATTATTTTGGGTTGAGAACTCAAAATTAAGACACAGGGGCATTTTAGTCATTTCACATGGTGACATATGGCACCATGAGATGGTGACACATGGCACTACACATAAGCTTGCCAAATGTCTTTTAATCATGTAAGATGATTAAAATTAAGATTAAATATAGGTTTGACACTTGGCATAATGTGATTGGGTCAATCAAACCTAGAACCAATCAGAAGGTGACATGTGGCAAGGGTTTTAAGTGGTGACCTAGCTATATAAGTGTTGTTATGAAAAGAAAAAATAACAATTAGCTGCTGCCTCCTTTGTGCCGCCACTCTTGAGGCTCCCATTCTCTCTTCTTCTTCATCTCTCATCAATTCCAAGAGATTAGCAAACAATCTCTTGAATTAAACAATCTCTTGAATTAAATCCCCCTTCATCGCCCTCACTTTTCTGGAGACCTCTCTCTTTCGCTTGCGGCTCTCCTTGGAAGTATCGCCGCCCGCCATACCTGCACAAAGAAGAAGTCAGTGAGTTTGCTAAGATTCAGAGACCAGAGATATGGGTAGTACCAGGGCCGAGGTCAGAGAGCTGAAGCTTGTATTCTTCGTCAGTGATCAGCAGCATCATCCAATATTTCAGTTTGGCCATCACCGCGTCTAAGCAAGAGAATTTTTGAGTCAACGCCTAAGACTTTAACTCTTTCACCACGGCGTCTTCGTCCTTATTTAAGGTGATCCTTTTTGGGATCAGAGCGACCAGGTGTTGCCAACTTTGTGGGATGCCCTCAAAGCCGTTCCGAATCTTGCTCCTCAAAATGAAGAACCGGTTCTTCTTATTCTTCAATGAAGAAGAGAGATCGGTAAAGAGAGAACAATTAGGCTTAGCTTGGAAGAACCAGAACTCATCATCCTTCCTTCGGGCGAGCTTATGTAGCTCGGCAAAGACTTTGGCCGTGGGTTCTAGTCCCTTAGCTTGGCACAGGCCCCGGAAGGCTATTAGAGTCTGCCAGGAGTTCGGATGTACTTGGGCTACCGAGACATGGTGGAATTTTAGGACAGCCTTGTAAAATTCATCCAAGGGAAAATAGAACTCGGCCTTTAGTTGCTTTTCGTACCCCATGATGAGATCACCCTCATCAAAGAAGTGGTCGGCCCGATGATCGCCATAGCATTTGATCAGTTCAAAGGAGTCGATCCGCAGATTGTACTCCTGGCTTATAGATTGGAGATCGATTTCTCTTAAGACTGAAGGCAACTCATCAATTGGCAAGTTGTCTCTCCTTAAAGATGCCCCTCGCCTCGGTCTAGCAGCCGAACCAGTTACCGAAACAAGGGTTGTGCTGGTTTGACCACCCGATCTAATCACGTTGCCCTCTTTCCGAGGTCCATGAAACGTGGACAGAAGATGGACTCGCAGCTCTCTGACCCTCGGCGCCTCTCATTTTCAAGGAAACCAAAGAAGTTTAACTAAGAAAAGGATCAAAACCCTTATCGAAATGTGATCGGTGCTGAAAATACTTGAAAAAAATGAGAGAATTTTGATATTGCTAGCAAAGTGCTGAAAGTGACATAAGAGAACAACTGATTGACCGTCCCCCTATTTATACCCGTCTGAGCATTTAATACTCACGAAGTCCCAAGTGGCGCATCGGTTAGCGGAATCGACCCACTTTCTTGACACGTCGCGGGAAGGTTCCAGAAACACAATAATAAAATCTAATAAATTGAGATCGGTTAGCTAAGGTTATAGGATTGTGCAAATTTTCAGAGCCGCAAATCGGCTAATGACGATTTAGTTAGAGATCAGATCGGATATGCACATCAGAGATCGGAAAAACAACCAATGCTATAATTAAATAAAAACCTTCAAATAAAATTTTATTTCATTTCCAAAAGGTCAGATTACATCATTTGGGCAATCTCAAGAGATCGGATTACATCATTAAAAGAACCTTTAAAGGTCAGATTACATCATTTGGGCGATCTCTAAAGATCGGCACTACATCCTACCTAGTAAGGACCTATGTCAAAGCTTAGTCTTGTGGCTGAATCAAAAGACGTGTTTGATCAGAAAGCCAGCCACAGGCATTGGATAGATGTATAGCTCAGATGGGGTGACTATGACCCCCATGATGGTGAGTGGGGTCATCATCGATGTCATTGACCAGAACCGAGCTGCAGTCGGGACGCCCGATGTGGTGAGGAGCCAAATGAACTTCAAGAGGCGGTCACAGACATTAAGATTGAAATTAGCAGTACTCTTACCCAAGATCGGCCCACCAATTATACTGGTGGACCGATTCGAGATCGGTACGATCGTCATTTTCGATCCTGATAGGTAAATTAGTCCGGTTCCTTCACTGTCATTTGATATTGTTCTCATGTTTCTCCGATTGTCGGGATCATAAATTTTCAGGTGAGGGGCAAAGAAAACAATAGGAAAAAGAACAAAAGCAGTCACCATGATCGGAATTGTCACCGGAGAAGCTAGAATAGGAGAAATGGAGAAATGGAAGGAGGAGAAATAAGTGTGGAGGAGTTTTCTCGCTGGTGCATATATATAGAGCCTGAGCATTTATTCCCTACAGAAACTGAAGTAGATGCATCGGTAACAGAAGAATTAATTGCTTTGATAGGATAAAGAGGAAAGTTCTAGAATGGGAGAGATCGGGAAGCGATGAGGGATCCGATATGAGAAAGATCGGAAAAGAAGAGGGTCATAATAGAGAGATCGGAAGGAATAGAGATCGAAAAGCACGAAGGGAATAAAATGACTTCCAATAACTCTCTTCATAATCAGAGCCGAGGTAGTTAAAGCGTTGCAAGCGTGAGAAAATCTTCACTGCATGCCTAATTTGCAGAATCGCCCACATTGCTGACAGACGCCAAAAACGGTAATGGCAATCCTGTACATCTCAATCTCCACCTGTAATCATACTTGTAAGGATGAACCCGGAGCCCTTGGATCAAAAGGCAGATGACAGGTCCGGCGCTTTTTATTCCTAGCCTTCGGATCTGTCTTGACAAGTAAGACCCTGAGCCGTTGGATTAAGAAGAGAAAGGATAAATATTCTGAATAGGATCCCAGTCGTCCATTTTGATTCTCTTTAATTCTCATACATCAAATTATGTCCTTTTAAATCCAAACCCTCCGTCTCCCCAAAGGGAGATCTTGACCCTTCATTAGTAGCACTCGTTCCCTATAAATACCTACATTCAATACTGTAGAGAGGACGGCCAACAAAAAGGTGGTGGTGATTATAGTGGAAAGGCTCTGAAATCTAATTCAGTCTTGCTACTTTGCCATTTTGAGCTTTCGAGAAACTACAGAAACTAGTTTTCTTAAGTATCTCCATTGAAGGAGCTTTAGACCTTGAAATTCTTCATTTTCAGTCTGTTCATTACTCTACGATACCATCTTTTGTTCAGTTTCGTCTTCATCACCCTAATACCTGCATATTAATCTCCAAGCTTGATCTCTTCCCGACCCGGTTACCATCGCTTCAGCTCAACCGCACTCTAACCTGGTCCTTGTTATTTTGAAGTAAGCATTAGTCCCTAGAACATCAGCTTCCACCTCTACAAGACTTGTGGACACTAGAGTTAGATCAAGATCCTCAACCTCCCACAGGTAAGTGCCTAGACTATTATTTCGCTGGATGCTCGTGTTTCAGTTTATCTGTTTTTATTTTTCAAATTTCCATCAAGTTCAGTCGCACTAAAATCCCAATGTAGATTATTCAGGCCAACATTTATTTCCCGATGTTTACTTCTTCTATTCGTCTATAAACTCTATTTATTTCTCCTTAGTTTTCATTTCCTTCGAAAATAGGTGTTCTGGTTGTGAGCAACTTGTACGTAACTTGATAAAATATTGGTAGAAGTATCTTAACATGAAAGTTTTTTTCGAACAAATAAAAATAACCAAAGGTTGAATAGTGGCTTAGAGGAAAAGTTATGAGGTCGGGCTACTTAACGAGTCCAGGAGATAGCATAATAGAGCGGGAATCGAGATAAGAGCGGATCCCAAACTAGTAACCAAAAGAGATTGGATATAGCTGGCCAAAGAGTTCTGGTAAGGTAATCACCTAGGAGATCGGTGAAAAGTTCGATCTTATATCACAAACGTTTTAAGAGATCGGGGGAGAGTTCTTACCCGATTCTCATTTAAATAAAACACGGAGATCGGATGAGAGTTCTTATCCAAGATCCTTCATTTAAATTTTGAACCGAACACTCTAAGAGATCAGTGGAGAGTTCTTACCCGATTCTCATTTAAATAAACATAGAGATCGAAGGAGAGTTCTTATCCGAGATCCTTCATTTAAATTTTGAATCAAATACTCTAAGAGATCGGTGGAGAGTTCTTACTCGATTCTCATTTAAATAAAACACGGAGATCGGAGGAGAGTTCTTATCCGAGATCCTTCATTTAAATTTTTAAATCGAACACTCTAAGAGATCGGGGGAGAGTTTTTACCCGTTTCTCAACCAAAACCTCAATAAAATATGTGGAGATCGGAGGAGAGTTCTTATCCGAAATCTCTCGCCTAAAACTCTTAATAAAACATATCTAGAGATTAGTAGAAACTTCTTATTCGAGCTCTCTTAACGAAATTAAAATTAAAATAATATAACTCCAATATACAAGATAACTTTATTTGACACCTATTCACTGAAGGGCCATCTCACGAACTCGTATTCTTGGGCAACCCAAAATAAGTGAAATATCGAACACTCCTTTACTACGCACAAAGGATTAACATTATCCCTATCCCAACCCTCCAATTATCTTTTTAATTTATAAAGAGCATAACATTAAATCTGTTTACCCTCATTGAGGGACGAGGCGGTGTGCCTAACACCTTCCCCACCCGTATATGGACCCCGAACCTAGAATCTCTGTTTTTGAAGTGGTTTCCTTTCAATTTATTTTCACAAATGGTTTTCTTTAATTTCCCTCAAAATTAAAGTGGCGACTCCTCACTTTTCCCACTTCAGTGAAGAGCTTTCATCCAGGTGATCGCAAAATCCCTTACGATAGCTTGGCGACTCCACTGGGGACTTATTTTTACCCTGGTTTAGAGGTCCAAGAATAGATTTAGTTTTATGCTCATATAAATTGAAGTCGTAATTAGGGAGGGGTTTTAATTTGCAAATTCAAAAATCTTGATATATTGATTTGTTATTGTTTTAACCATTTTTGCTTGTCTTATTTCCCACAATAAGTTTCGTCAAAACAAAAAATATAAAAACTCCCCCGCAAAGGGAAGAGGTAAATGTGTCCCTTCACACACTGAGTACTTACACAATGTCCTCACACATTTCAGCCTTATACCCGGACTTTCTTACCCTTTAGGGAAGTAGGAGGGAGTCATGTAGTGGTACCCATGGGTTTTACCCCATTAGTATCCGTGAAGGCTTCTGCTCAGATTGAAACTCGTTCCATTTACTGCGATACCTGTGGAATTCTCCTATTAGTATCATGGTGATAGAATGGGGCTCTACTGTTTACAGTAGGGGCAATTTGGGGACCTGTGACTTTTAGAAAATTAGACCTCGAGCTAAACTATCACAGTAGCTGGAAGCCATAGCAAACTACCTCATAAGATAGAACTATTCAATTAGATAACACTTACCCGGTACTAGGATTCTCCCTATTTTAGGACAAAAGGGACATACTTGCTCTCACCTTACTCTGTTTGTGTTTTTATTTTTGAAGGTAATTTTGGATCATACTGTTAGGACGATCTACACATCTTCCTAGTTTGATAGATGTGTAGGTATCACCCCACTAACAGTATAATTCAAAATTACCTGAATTTGTCCTGCTAACGAGTTTTCTCCACAGGCATCACAGAATTAGGATCTGTAAAAGAATAAACATCAATTTTAACATGGCATCCTTGAGTCAATCGACGGAAGAAGTTCCTAGACCAGAACAGAATGCTAAACCGTGGTCCGGACCGCCTTATAGTTCAGTGTCCTCACAAGGTGGTGTCATCGGGGCAGATACTGGCCTGTTACCTCCTTTAGACTCAAGCAAGGTCGAAGTCAGAATGACTGGTCTCGAGGATCTATCCAGTAGTTGGAAATCGCTTCCCGATCACATCAAGGCAAAGTTCGAGGAAAAATATGGAAGGATTACGACCTTGATACGAGTCAAAGTCCAAATTCCAGCGCTAAAGGCCATGCTGTCAAATTAGAATCCCAAGAATGGAGTTTTCTCCTTCAACGACATCGATACGACCCTCACTATGGAAGAATATTAGGCGCTGCTAGAGATTCCTTACGTGGCACAGAATTGGATCTACCTATACCTCGAGCATAGGCAGACTTGGAAATGGTTCACACATATGTTAGGAATCCCCCCAAAGGAAGCAAAGGCAAGAGAAACTATCAAAGGGAACACACATGGGTGGTATTGGACCTACCTCAAGAAGCAGTTGGACCTGTTCATCCAAGATGAACAATGGGAGCAAGCTTCATTAGCACTAGCTTTGGGGATCTATGGCCTGATCTTATTCCCTGGGCCTTTGGGAATTATAACCTGCAGTGTCACGGAGATGTTCTGGGCAGTAGAAAACAGAAGGTCAATCCAATACCGGCGATCCTTGTAGAGACTCTATTGACTCTTACTTATTGTCGACAACAAGGCAGGGGATCTATTAAGTGATGTTCTCAACTGTTACACCTCTGGATCCTCAGTCATATGTGTCCTTTGGAAACTAAGGGGTTAACTTTGTACCTTGACCAGCCACTTATTGAGAAAATGGCCAGATTAGTAATCAGTCCAAAGAACGAGTTGCAGTGGCAAGAGCAGATTCTAAGCTTTAACAGTCACAACTACTGCTGGAGGAAATTGTGGACGTTAGGTCGGCCTATTTTGTTCAGTACAGGGAGTAATCATTTGGTATCTTTGATCAAAGTGACCGAATACACGAATTACGCCCCAGCTTTGGTAATGAGGCCATTCGGTTTAACCCAATTTGCGCTCAGTGTTGAGGAATACCATCGAGTTCATTTCTATCATGAGCTCGGTAGCGAGGAAGAATTGAAAGTCCTGGGAGAACATCACTATGATGGAAAGATCGCCTAAAGGGCCGGGTGCCATGGAAGATTACCTTAAATGGAGGGCCAGCAGGGATCAAGGATACCCAAATGCTGAGCCAACAGAACCTGAAGGTAGCATCCCCCGTTAGAGCATTCTTTCAAAAGAAGCTAATACTCACTTGATCAGTTCTCTACAAAGATCGGATACCGAGAACCAACAATTACTAGAACGGATAGGGCAGTTAGAGGACCGACAGCAAATCCTCAAAAGGGAGGTAAAAAGGCTCAGGGAAGAAACAATGATAGAAAAGGCAGAATTTGAGAAACAAGAAACGCGGTGGGAAAGGGAAAAGATCTTTCTCCAAGGCGCAATAAAGGAGGCAGGAGTTCAGAATGACGAATTGCAAGAGAAAATGAAATACCAAGAGATACTCATAGAAGAGTATAAACAAGAGGGTAAAAAGAAGAAGCTTGAACTGAAAGAGCAAGCACAACTTATCAATAATATTTTGAAGGAGTGTACTAAAGAAAGAAAAGAGAAAGAAAGACAAGCTACTCTCCATCAAGAGCTGAGAGAACTGGAGAGAATGATAGCACGAGGGAAATAAGAGCTCTTGCCAGAATTTGAATATGCCTTGAAAATATTCAACCCTGGCAGATAAGAAGAAAGACTCTATGAGTATCTCAAAAGATGTCATTGCATTATAAAGAGTCTCCCAGAGCCTAGGCCAATGTAAAGAATGCTATGTATGAACTATTCGATTAATAAAATCACTTTGGGCCATTGTTTAGCAAAATTGTGAATGAATAGTATAACTCCCGTAGGAACTATCTTTGCTAGGGTTATGCGAAAAGACAATTGTGCCATATGGACAAGTATCATAGACACGCATTCGATCCAGTCATTCACCATTAGACTATTGAGTGATGCCATGATAAAATTGATGCAATTATCCTTTTATAGATCCCATTCCTGGCTTTCAGATGCCACCGTATCCTTTGTCTAAATTAGGACCTTTAATTTTTAACAAAATTTGAAATTCATTTAATGATTTTTCCCACAGGAAATCAACATTGCTTCAAGCAAAGCAAGCCTGACCAAACAAGCAGTTCGACCAAGACGAGTGTACTTAACAAGATAACGAACAAAGAAGATAATGGAAGATCAGGAACAAGTCTAGAACCTACAGGGGCAAGTTTCCGAATTGAGAGATCAAGTCTCGGAGCTTATGAAATTGATGAAGGAGATATCCCAAAATAAGCTTGCATCAGAACCAAATTTGCAACTACCTCCCCCACTTTCTACAACGGTTGATTTCCACCAAGCTTTAACCTCTTTCACTTTTCAACCACCCATTCCGGATCCAATAATCACTGTCAATCCGACCCTCCTAAATAATGACTTACCTTTTCCCTATTACCCAGCTGTCTCAAATGTCGAGTTACACCACTCTATCCCAATCCCTCCAGTTCACCCTGCCTCTTATTTCCCAACTGGGGGAATAGCTCATGCAGTAAGAGGAGAGAGTAAAACAAGAGAGAATGAGAAGCTTTCTGCTCTTGAAGAAAGTTAAGAGCAATAGAGGGCCTGAACATGTATGGTTCAATTGATGTGTCATCACTAAGATTGGTGTCAGATATGGTGGTGCCACCCAAATTCAAAGTCCCGGGCTTCGACAAATATACTGGGAATTCAGACCCTCGCATTCACCTGGCTACTTACATAACCAAGATGTCCGCCCTAACGGAAGATGATAGACTCCTGGTCCACTTTTTCCATGAGACTCTCTCCGGGGCAGCCTTGAGATGGTGCATTCAGTTAGATAGGAGCAAGCTGCGCTCCTGAAAAGATTTGGCTGATGCCTTTCTGAAACAGTACAAATTCAACTGTGATGTCACCCCCACAAGGAGAAACCTCCAAAATTTAGTGCAGAGAGAAAGGGAAAGCTTTAAGGAGTATGCCCAGAGATGGAGAGAGAAAGCAGCGGAGGTATATCCTCCGATTACTGACAATGAACTCTGCTCCTTGTTCATTGAAACATTAAAAGCTCCTTATTTTAATCTGATGATTGAAAACACCTCCAACAGCTTTTCAAATATCATTCAAGTTGGCGAGAGAATTGAAGCTAACCTCAGGTTAGGACGGTTGCAGGAGATGACTGAAAATCCTGCAAAGAAGACCGCCAGCTTCGGTAAGAAGAAAGAAGGTGATGTGCACTCCATCACTCGACAAACTCAATCTCCTTTCTCTCAAAATAATTTTCGGCCATATTCTCCTGCTCATGGCTTGACAATAGCAAACGTTCCATCCCCTTTTCCAAATTATTCTCACCCATGCCCACAGTATCCACCACAAATAGCTTACCAACCCAGACCGCCTCCTCAACCGGTCCAATCAAGGCCACCTCCTCCCCAAAATAATCCTAGACCACAGAGAAATCCTGATCTACCTCTCCCCCTCCCACTCAGTGAAATATACCGATACCTCCTCGGTATAAATCAGATAGTGCTAATCCCCCTTGATCCAATTCAGCCACCATACCCCAGGTGGTATGATGCCAATGCCCGATGTGAATATCATGGAGGGGCACTCGGGCACTCAATTGATAACTGCGGGGCTCTTAAGGGAATAATACAAGCCCTGATCAGAAATGGGTGGTTGAAGATAGAAGGAAATAGCTCTCTCCCCAATGCTCTCTCCCCAATGTCACTTCAAACCCCCTGCCCAATCATGGTACGGGCAGTGGTATGAACATGATAGAACCTGAGGATAGAAAGTCAATTGCGGAGCTAGATCAACTGATTCCTCACTTCGAGGGAATTTTTGCAATGACAGTAAGGGAAGGCTACCTTTTCCCTCAGGCCTTAGGATCAAAAAGTGACACGGGATGCCCCTACCATGTCATGAGCTGCGCAACTGTGAGGGATTCCGGTAAGAGGTCAAGAGTATGCTGTCCCTCAAAAGTTTAAGATATCAAAAGAGGTCAAAGGTAGAGGGCGAAGTCAACACGGCCAAATTTGGCCAGAATGCCTCCACCCTCGGTTCCGGATTAACCTTTTCTGCTCCCTGCACACCAACACCACCACCAATAACAATCATCCGAATCCCGCCTCAACTTCCAGTCACAAACACCCATGCAGTGCCTTGGAACTATAATCTCCAAGTCTTCACTCAAGAGGCATCCAGTAGCACCTTAGCTCCTAACCTTGCCTATACATATACTCCACCCATGACCCCTCCTAAACTGTGCTTCGCCCCCCATGAGCACTTCAAAATGACTTACGCCAAATCCTCCAGCGATGTCACTCCCTAATCAAATCCAAAACCTGTCACAACCAGTAACTCCTCCCTACCTGAGCAAGAGGTAAAATTTATAACCCGAAGTGGGAGATGTTACGGGAATGATGAGAAGGAAAAGAAAAAGGGGAAAGTAAAAATAGGAGAGCCACAAGAGAACACGGAAGAGGGGGGTTGAGAAAGTTGAGAAAGGAGAACCTACTGAACCAAAAGGAGAAGAGGAGCTGTTGCTTCAAATAATGAAGCAGAGTGAATACGATGTTATTGAAAAACCGAGGAAAACGTTTGCACGGATTTCATTGCTGTCACTGATTTTGAGCTCAAAAGTGCATCGCCAAGCCCTATAAAAGATTCTGGATCAGGCCTTTGTAAACCATGATATCACGTCGGGGCAATTCGAGAAAATAGTTGGGCAAATACAGGCATCCAGTTTTGTCACTTTCTCGAAAGAGGAGATAGACCCAGCTGGCTTGAAGCACACCAAAGCTTTGCACGTGACAGCCAAATGTAAAGGTTGCATAGTTACCAAGGTTCTAATCGATAACGGATCTGCCCTTAACGTCTTGCCCAATGCCACCTAGGCGAGGCTACCTATCGATTGATCAAACATACGCCACAGTGCCATGGTAGTAAGGGCCTTTGACGGAAAAAGAAGGGAGGTACTTGGAGACATTGATCTGCCACTCCAAATGGGGGCATGCACTTTCAACGTCACGTTCCAGGTGATGGACATTGAACCTGCATACACCATGTTGCTAGGGAGACCTTGGATCCATTCAGCAAATGTCGTACCTTTGACCCTGCACCAGAGAATTAAATATATCATGGGCGGCAGGATCATCACTGTGAAAAGGGAAGAAGCCATGCTGGTCACCAAGCCACAATCACTTCCTTATGTGGAAACAACTGAAAAGTCCTTGGAAAGTTTTTTTCAGGCTCTAGAGTTGTAAGAAACTATCCTGAGGGATGAAGGGGCTATGGCTATGGTGGCAAAAGTGATGCTCAAAAATGGCTATGAGAAGGGCAAGGGATTGAGCATCGCATTGCAAGGAATTGTTGAACCCATACCGGCTATTCAGAAGATCGGCTGTTTCGGCCTGGGATATGAAGAAGATGCTCTTATGGATGGGCGATTTTGGAGGAGGAACATGCTTCGGGATCAGAGATTTGACCAGAGAGTCGGGAAAATAAAAGTTGTCTCGAAAATCACAGATGTCTTCACCAAACCGATCATTGAGAACCCCGGAAGAGGTGAAGAATCACCCGAAGAACCATCTGTTGATGTTATACAGTTGGACTCCCTATATGAAGCCCTGATCTCGCCAATTGCTGAGGGGCAAGAGCTGGATAACTGGGAAATAGAAGACCTTTCTATGCTCAATCTCGAGTAAAGTACTTTTTGTTACCTACACTTGATCATTTTATCCATGGTGACAAGTGTAATGCTGTAAATAGACCCTTTTCTTATGATTTAAGTGTTAATAAATTAATAGCGCATTTTGCATCCAAATTCTCTTTTTCTTAAAATCCATTCTTATAATATACTCCACTTGCGTTTCTTTCAGGACCATTCATCAATTAATGCCTAATAATTCAATAGACTCAGAAATTCCTCATGTTAATTTTGAAACTCCCATAACTACCATTACTTCAAGTGATTCTAAAGAAGAACTTGCAGAAGAAAGGGGTGAAAGAGACAAACCTTCCCTGGTGCCTTGCGGGGATGAAACGCATACCATAAATCTAGGCACAGAAGAAATAAGGAAAGAACTTAAGGTTGTGGGGAATGGAGAATTAGAAGATATGGTCATTTTGCTCAAAGAATTCTTGGATGTATTTTCATGGAGCTATAATGATATGACTGGATTAGACCCTTAGATAGTGACACACAAGATTTTCCTAATTCCCGGGACAATTCTAGTAAAGCAGAAGTTAAGAAGAATGAACCCTAACACGCTACTCAAAGTTAGGGATGAAGTCAAAAAGCAATATGATGCTGGATTCTTGGAAGTGGTCAAGTACCCTCAATGGATAGCTAATGTTGTCCCAGTAATGAAAAAGGACGGGAGAGTCAAGATGTGTGTTGATTACAGGGATCTCAATAAAGCGAGCTTGAAGGATGATTTCCCTCTCCCACACATAGACGTGCTAGTAGACAATGCTGCGGGATTGGGTAGATGTTCGTATATTGATGGGGCATCCGGATACAACCAAATCCCTATGGATGAAGAAGACAAAGAGAAAATAGCCTTTATCACTTAGTGGGGGATATTCTGTTATCGGGTCATGCCATTTGGGTTAAAGAATGCTGGAACTACCTACCAACGCGCTATGGTCACATTATTCTATGACATGATGCACAAAGAAGTAGAGGTGTATGTGGATGATATGATCATCAAATCCAGAGAGGGAGAAAGTCATGTACAAGTGCTGAGAAAAGTATTCGAAAGACTCAGGAAGTATCAGTTGAAATTGAACCCAGCCAAGTGTGTGTTTAGGGCTAGATCTGGAAAGCTATTGGGGTTCATAGTAAGTGAGAAGGGAATAGAAGTAGACCCAGACAAAGTTCGAACCATTCAAGAAATGCCATCCCCAAAGACAGAAAGGGAGGTGCGCAGTTTCCTGGGAAAACTAAACTACATCTCGAGATTCATTTCAAACCTCACTGCTAAAGCTGAACTCATCTTTAGACTACTCAGAAAGAACAACACCACTCAATGGGATTCAGTTTGTCAAGAGGCTTTCGAGAAAATTAAACAGTACTTGTCAAACCTATCGATATTGGTCCCTCTAGTGGCAGGAAGGCCGTTAATTCTGTACATGGCAGTCCAACAAAGTTCAATGGGGTGTGTTTTGGGGCAGCATGATGACACAGCTCGAAAGGAGAGGGCCATTTATTACTTGAGCAAGAAATTCAATGATTGCGAGTCAAGGTACTAGTTCCTAGAGAAAACTTATTGCGCGTTGGCCTGGACGGCGAATCGGCTTAAACACTACATGTTGAATCATAAGACATGGATCATCTCCCGGGTGGATCCCATCAAGTATGTATTTGAAAGCCCATTCATGCCAGGGAGGATAGCAAAATGGCAGGTCATACTCTTTCAATATGATATTGTCTATATGACCAGAAAGGAGGTAAAAGGGAGCGTAATTGTTGATCTCCTAGCAGAAAACCCTATCCAAGATTATGAAGCCTTAGATTTCGAATTCCCTGAGGAGCATGTTAATGAGGTCGACGGCGAGGAAAAGGAACCAGCTGACATGTAGGAAATGTATTTTGACGGAGCAATCAACTTGTCTGGTAATGGGATCGGAGCTGTGTTGGTATCCCCTGATGGAAAACACTTCCCAATAGCTATCAAGTTAAGATTTGATTGCACCAACAACGTCGTGAAATACGAAGCCAGTGTCATGGTTTTATAAGCTGCCATCGAAATGAAAATCAGAAAGTTAGAGGTGTACGGAGATTCAGCTTTGATCATTTATCAGGTCAAGGGAGAATGGCAAACCAAGGACCCGAAGCTGATCCCATATCAGAAGTACCTACGGGAATTGATCAAGAGATTCGAAGAAATTTCTTTCACTCACCTCAGTCGGGACAAGAATCAATTTGTGGATACCTTAGCTACTCTGGCTGTCATGGCTCAAATGGAAGAGGGGCAGACGATTCAGGTATTGCAAATCAAAGCAAGAGGTGAGCCAGCTTACTGTTTCATGGCCGAGGAAGAAATTGATGGCAAACCTTGGTACCATGATATTCAGATCTACGTCAAAACCAGGGAATACCCTCCAGGGGCAAGCAGAAACGAAAGGAGAATGATCAGGAGATTAGCTTTGTGATACTTCCCCAGTGGTGAAATTCTGTATAAAAGAAGCTCTAATGGCGAATTTTAGTTTATTGGGTGTTAGATTTTTCTTCTCTCATATTTTCTACAAGTTTGAGTTAAACGTTTAAAAATTTTATTGGATTAATAGTTAGGCTGGGTCAAAATTAAATATAACATGCTAACACATGCACATACAACTGATATGCATGTGATGTGAGATAGGCAAAATAAATAGCAATTCCCATGGAATGCTGCTATTATTATTGTAACTATGATTGCGTTCTCAGTAGGTGGAATTATCTTGAGTATGGATGGATATATATGAATTTCGAAAGAATTCCAGAAACACAGATTTGTCAGGCATATTGTTCGGTAATGATGTTGTACTTGATTTTTCATTTGTAGATTTGACAGGGAAATTTTTTTTATCGTTCTAGATTTGTATTGGATTTTTTCAATAAGAAAACCAAAAAGAAAAATGTCAGTGGGGCTTGGTCTGGCAACTTAGTGTTACTCGTAATTTATATAACATTTAGCAAGTCAAACTAGCCATTAGACATTGGTCCTAACTTTGATAACAGTAGATGGTGGTGCCGATTTTTCCATTATTTGAGTATAGACTATTCTTCTGCCAAAACTCAACTTTGAAGTAAGTCTCCAAGTAAAACCTTCAGTGATGATTTTCAGATTGTGTGGTTGTGCACTGTGGCCCTTTTCCTGTGTCCACTTGGGCACGATGACATGAATCTATTTGTTTGCTCTGGTCATTCTGATGTGTATGACCTAGGCTATACACTTCGTTTCTGATATTTTTTTGAACAATAAATATGAAAACTGAAGTTGAAGCTTTGAACATACTTTTTTTTTGACATTTTACTACCATGCTTAAAAATCTGGTAAATTTATGATAATTTTTTTTTTGTATTCCCTAGGCTTTTTAATGTTAAAAAACAATATATATATGAGAGAGAGAGCATCATGTGAGAGTTAAGGAAGCAGGGTGAAAAAAAAGACAATTAAATAGTGAGAACATGGACAAGAAAGGGTAGTAAAGAAGGGTTTTACCAAAATAAAGAATGGCACCAGAAAAGTGGGATTATTTGAAGAGATAGTGAAAAGGAAAGCAAAAGAAAAGATAGAACAATAGAGGGCTGAAGGTGGAATTAAATTTGTATTTATCATCTGACGTAATTCCCTTATTATTCTCAACTGTCTCAATTACTCTTGCATTTATGTGTTTTTAATAGCCTTTCAATCTAATATAGTCCCTCTTTTTTCAATGCTCGAACTACCCAACCTCCCCCTCTTCAACCTCTTCTTCATTTACTTAAGTACTGTTATTTTTTTTTCCTTAACTAAAAATCCCTTACCCAATCTGCATTGCCCTTCCTATTCTTAAATGGCATATTATAATTATTCTCATGTTTCTGTTAATATGGTTTATTATAACTATGTATCTTGTGTTTTATCTACCGTTACGATGTTGCCCTGTAGTGCACAACTGGGCAAACATTTGTCTGTTCATAGCTTCGTCAATTGCTCAATGTGCTTCTACAGGTTTTGATGTTTTGAAAAGCCAGTAACATTTTCCTGATTGTGGGTTTAGCGCTTGTTTGATTGAGAAACTCTTTGCACTGATATTTCATCTATTCATTCTGCATAGTGGGGAATCATCCATTATAGTGTAGCTCTATCTTCTGTTATTAGCATATAATCTTTCATTAGGTGGACATAAGTGTGTGGTTTGGTCACAAAGGTGTTCCTGGTAAAAAATTTTATTAACAAAAGAATTCAGCAAACTGTGGGGCATGAGTTTCCCCACTGCCATCTTCTAAAACTGTTTATGAAGTACAGAAGAATCTATTTCATTTACCCAGCCCATGACTGTACCTAGTAAATTGATTGATTATTCACTCTCCCATTATTTTATCTGACACGGACATTGTAACAGTGCTTAGTAAAGTCAACGTGGCATTTTCTGGTTGGATATAAGATATTATAAACTTAAAATGAATAGCAGATTAAAATAAAATATACTCCAAAGGATAAAATCATAAAATACCTAACTTTCATAGGGGTATTTGGGCTGCTGCAATTAACCCACTTACATGTCTTCTGCTAAAGAGCGAAGAAAGCTGAACCCAGAAAGAAAACACACACACTACCTCTGAATCCAAAAAGCTCCTACTCTTTGTTCTATGACTAGAAAAAGGGAAGAAATAAAATATATAGGAGAGAGAGAGAGAGAGAGAGAGAGAATAGTGCTATTTGGGCTCCAAGTTTAGTCTTCCATTCCCAGCAATCAAATCACTCCAGCATGGAATGGAGCTGCAAAAAACTGGACCCCAAATAGAACTACTTGGAGAATCAGCAGGAGGAATAAGCCCTACTACTGTTTTTAACTATTCCTTGTCTGCACAGTGTTGTTATGGACGAAATCAAGCAACACAGTACTCTTGCATTTGGGGCATTTAGGTTCACCCTCAGAAAGCATCACATACATGAGACACCTAGGGCATCCCACAAGCACCATGGAAGTAGCCTCAGGGCTATTAGAGTATCGCAGAGTGTCTTCTTGGTTCAGTTCTGATGACACACATGAACTTGGCGGTGATGTTGGTGACACTGTCGCTGATCGGCTTGGCGACTCCACTCTGGGGTTGGGCCTTGGTGGTGATAGGTTCAGCTTAAGGTCGAGCTTGGGCCCATTGCCATTTTTTCGACTCATCTTAGGCGTGCTGTGTAGTATATTTCACCTGTCCAAAAACAGAACCAATTTAGGAACTAATCCCTCTAAAAAAACACAATAGATTAGATATAAACTTAGTTTAAATGTTAGCATGAATGATACCTTAAGGGCAGAGGAGAGGGAGCTTCTAATACAATATGGGAGGAAGGGAGGTTAATATTATGGAACAGATGAAAGGTGAATGGGAGACTAGTGGCTAGGCTTGAACCATGAACAGCAACTCTAGCACCATCAAAATGATCTTGGTGTTGGTGGGTTTGAACCTGCAAGGCCACTATAAATAAGGGAAATGAAGGGAGAGAGATGGGGTTTTCTTTAAAGCTTAATTTAATTATGGGGGAGAGGTGGAGGGTGGAGAGAGAGAGAGAGAAATTGAATTGAATTGAGGTATTGGTGGAAGAAGGGTGTTAAATTGAGGCCAGGAAATGTATTAATGAATTGAAAAATCCCAAGGAGTATGCAGAGGAGGAAAATTGGAGTAAATATTGCAATTACAAATTGCAGCAATCCTTCATTCATTGCTTTTAGGGCGGAGGGGAATAGGGGGTCGGTGTTTTAAAGTCTTCGAGAGAAACATGGCTCAGGGAAAACCCACTGACTTTTAAGGACTTTTAAGGGTTTTTGTGGTAGAAATATCAAATAATCTCTTTTTTTTTAATTATTATTTAATTTTTATATTTTAATATATTTTTATTTTGATAAATATATTATTATTAATTTCTGTATTTTTTTGGACCTACCATTTAATTTTTTCATTAAGTTAAATTTTTTATTAGTAAAATATATTTAAAATAGAGATTATTGTTACAAGGGCTAAATAATTTGAGGTTTAAAAATATATTTATTAATTAATATATTTTTTAAAAAATAAAATAATAAGTAATTAATTTTATTAAAATTAAAAAATTAAATAATTATTTTTCTTTTTAAAAATTAATTATCATTTAAAAAAATAAAAATTGAAATAAGTACCACCTAAGAATTTAATAGAAAACGCCAAGAAAATAAATGTCAACTAATTGGAAGTTACCACAACAGATAAACACAATTTAAATAGCCAACTGCACACAAAGAAATTGAAATCTCAAAGCACACCAGAAATATTAAATGGCAACACTCAAAATTTACATAGGAAACAACAACAGATTATATTTGAAGCCAGGGAAAGTGCTTTATATTCTCATTAATTTCATTTGCCTCATTCGTTGATAGTTGTTTTTTTTTTTTAAATGTGGAAAATAAATAGATTATTTTATATATTCGACTGAAAATATTTTTTACACTATGAAAATGAAGAAAAAAAAATATAAAGTTAATAATTATTTTATAAATTTATGGGATTTAAACCTCAATATATGTTTTTAATATGCCTCATCTATGTCATTATATTAATACTTTGAATGTGCTAAATTAAAAGTTAACCTACCAAATAAATTGATAATTTAGAATGTATAAACAAATAATTTATCAAATTGTTTGAAAACTAGATTTTTTAAGAATTTAATTTTTTTTTGTTTGCGAGAATTTAGTTTTTTTTTTTTTTTTTTCAATTCTCATATTTGCAAAATCTAATAATTGAAAGAATTCTCCTGTTTTATAAAAAGAAAAGCTAGAAAATAAAAATAAATGAATTTATAAGAAAAGTAAAATGAAAAAATTATTATTTTCCTTATAAATATCTTTTAAAAAAGGAAAGGAAATAATTTGTTTATTTTTCATGTTTAATAAAATGATTACAATTTTACTATTATCCTCATATTAAATAAATAAAATTATATTAAAAATAATTATTTGAGGGGAAAATGGCATAATGGAAAACAGAAAAATTAAAATTATTTTTTACTTTTTTTTTCGTTTAATTTGGGCAGAAAATAAGATATCTCAAAATACCTTTTAATCATTTTTCATATAAATTTTTACAATTTTTTCCCTTGTGCTTTTTATAAAACAGGATAATTGGAAGTTTAATATTTATTTTTTCTTTTTTCCTTCTAATAAAATAAGTCAATTGTCTTTTTTTTCTTCTTCTACTATTTTCTTCACTATAAAATAGACTTTAAAAAATGAGATCATTTTAAAAGTATGACAAAAATAAATAATATAATTACGTGAAAATTCATATTTGAATTTTATTATTGTAAATGATTTTTTTCAAAGGGAAAGAGATCGCGAAAATGTAACCTTGTGGAAATTAAAATAGATTCACATTGTCACCAACATGGACATACTCCTTTATTGTATTTCAATTTTAATCCATTCCACTAGGAAGAAAAGCATATGTAATATGAAAAATTTTTATTTAGTCTTAATTTATTATAAATTTAAAATACACGCATATATATATATATATATATATATATATATATATATATATATATATTATAGAAATGTTGAGTGTAAGCTCTCACAACAAAAATAAAAATGTCCAGTTGAGATTTACCCATTAAACAAGGAATCTTCAACTTCCTGGGAACCCCAACAAGTCAAGAAGGGAACAACTTCTGTCTCATCCTTTTTCTTTTTATTTTTTTATTTTTATACATTACCATCATCATGAGTTAATATATTAAAAAATTTTCAAGTGAAAAATATTAAAATTTAAATACTTAAATCTTTTATAGTAGGAGTCAGTTATTCAACTATTGGATAGAGCTTATATAAAATTTAGTTTTAATGATGATTAATTGATGAAGCAATATTAATTAACTCTATTGTCTTTCCCATCATTTTCTTTTGATATTGTTGATGAGATGATATGGAAAAACTATTATGGGTGATTCTAAACACATCAGATAAGAGTAAAACCTAAGTGATGAGTTAAGAGTAAAACCCAAGTGACTTGAGAAAGCACTTCAATACTTAATTATTTATTAATAATAATAATAATAATAATATAATATTATAACTTAAATTAGCACCTGGATTCATAGGGTAAGAGTTTATGAGTATTACACACTCTTCATTGGGTTTGGTTGAAACTAGCTATTGTCTAGCCTTGTTTTTCCATTTGTACATTTATGAGAATTAATGACATTTTTTTTCAAGATTAAGCATGATTTATTGTTATATGTTGCCTTCCAAATTATAAAAGATTTATTCCAATTTAGACTACATAATCGTCTCTCAATCAAACAAAATTGTTTATTATTATTATTTAATATCAAAAAAAGGATATTGAATCTAAAGTTTTCATGGTGAAATCTCCGCATTTGAACCATTATTGATGGGGTGAATACAAAATCATTGATCCTTATTATGGGAATAAACTCATAATAATACAAGATGTTCTTTCTCCCATTCCTTCATTCTTTTAATCATTGATTTTTTTTTTTGGATATCTAAGATTTTTAAATATTATTTTCATTTCAAATTATAATTCAAATTTAAAAATTTTACGATTTTGAAAATAATTCTAATATCACTCTGCATTGGGAATCTTTATCTAATAAAAATAATTTATATACAACAATTTCATTATCACTATTGATTATGGTGGGATACACGTGTGATCTATTATAATCAATGATTACAATAAAATTATTACACACATCGATTTTATTGTATAATTACACTTTCCTAACTTTTGTTAAAAAAATGATTAAGTGTAAAATTAAAATAAAAGATGTAAAATGATCAAATAAATTATGAAAACTTAATAAAATAAATAAAAAATTAAAAACCAAATCCCTTCTTTTGCGAGTCAAAGAAAATTCATAGTCAGTCAAAGGCAATCGGTTGTTTGCACTCTTCTAATTTTTGTTAAAAAATATCAAATCTAAAAATAAAAAATAAAAAAATCAGGGATTTAAATGACCAAATAAAATTATTAGAACTTGATAAAAAAAATAAAATTTAGGGAGTAAAGTTGTATTTTGCCTTATTTTTATTTATTTTCTTAATGATATTAAGTTAATTTGATATTTTTTATTAAATTACTTAAAAAAAGAATATAATATAAAAATAATTTCAAAAAAAAGGATATAATATAAAAAATAATAAAAATTTAGGGATTTAAAGTAAAAAAAAAATTAAAATGTAAAGTAATTAAATAAAATTATAGGGACTTAATAAAAAATAAGAATTCAATGATTTTTTTTTTGTTCTTTTTATATAGAAAGTGAAATTCAATATATGTTTAGCTAAAATATTATATTTTACTATGAAGATTTTTGTTCACGTGTATTCAAAATATAATATGTATAGTGAGACTTACTTATTATTATTTTTTAAAAAATTTATAATAAAATAAATCTAAATAAATTTTATAAAAGTTGGGTTCATTTGAGAAAATCATCAAGTATAATGAAACATATACATATACACTTTTATTTATCGTTGTTTTACCTATAATTACATATCATTTTTAGAAAGTCAACGAGTATTAATTATTATTTTTTTTTCAATTTTATCTTTATTTCTACTAAATATAATAACTATTTACACAAATTTTTAACACTTATTATAATTTCTCTCTTTTTTTTAATTAGGTGAGATAAAGGTAATTTAGTCAAATTAAATATTATTTTATTTTCATTTAAGTGATTTAATTGCTTATTTAATTATTATGTAAAAATCTTAAATAATAAATAAAAATAGATGAAAATAATATGTAATAGGTAAAAAAAATTAACTTGTAATATTAACGCATTGCAATTAACAATTACCAATTTCCTATTAATCCTATAAGTTAAATATCTTAAATAAAAAAAAATGAATTGATAGGAAAGGAACATTTGGTTAAATATATTAAATAGGGAGCCGCTTTCAGTAAATTGGTATTAAGTTGGTGCTTTAATGAGACCCACCAAGGACCAAATTGCCTTAATGAGTATTAATATAATTAACAAATTGATCATTGTATTTTCAGAGACCTATTAAACATTCTAGACTTTTGCCAACTGAAATATTATTCCATCTAATTTCAATTATATAGTCTTGATTAATGGCCAGTTAAAATATGGTCAAATGAGAGATAAAACTTTTAACACCCCAAATTACCCTCAATTGCATTTCTGTTTCCCTTTCATTTCATTTAATATGCTTTTTTAGGGATGACTATGCTATTATGGGACTATGTCTCTACCTTTTCAAACGTACCAAGGGAGAGACTTCATTTTTGAAGTTTAACATTAGCTAGCAGAGATACATTAATTATTTTAGAAAATGAACTAAAATTTCCACCTCACAAACAATATCTAAAAGCAATTTGGGCAAGGGAAGGGTCATTGGGAGCATGGTTGGGTTGTGGCACCATGGTTGGTATGATTTCCGATGACGTTGTTTTTTCGTTGGGCACTGGGTGCTGTGTAAAGGGAGACAAAAGTTTCAGATTGAGCGAGGGGGTGGGGCGGGGCATTCTACATGGGTGAGAGCAACGGTCAAAGGAAATGGGTACTTTGGTGAGAGAGTTGGTGCGTTGTGTGTGCAGGTGAGAAAAACTATGCAATGTGGAGATGAGTGATGCGCAGTTGGGTCTTCTGGGAGCTCTCATGTGGCCTTTGCGATAGTAAAGGAAGGTGGAAATGGAGTTGGGGTTTTCGGCGCACTGGCGCACTGGTTGCAGTGATGAGTCAGAATTTTAGTTTAAGAAGCTCAATTAAAATATATAATTTATTAATAAATTAAATACATAAATATTAATTAAAGGGATTGATTAATTAACGATGATAACTGTTTTATAATTATAAAATAAAAATATTTAATAAATATAATAATAAAAATAAATGCTTTATTTAAAAAAATTGATTTGTTAAAAATTAAATGGAGTTGCTATTATTTTAAAAATATAATAAACGATTAATATTGTGAAGTGCTAAAGCTAAAATATATTGATGGCCTAATATTAAAAAATTTATTCAATTTATCTCAAATTTATTTTTTTAAAAAAATTATGAAAAGAAAATTCAGTTTAAATTATAGATTAAACAAAATAAAAAAATTATAAAAAATAAATTCAGTTAAAATTATAGATTAAATAAAATAAATAACATGATTTAACTTTTAATATTACGAAAGAAAAAAATTTTTTTTTAACTTGAGTATGAAGACATTTTAGTTAAAAAAAAACTCAAAATAGTAATAAGATTACAAGAAGAAAGCTATTAATATTTTAATTTGATGAAAAAATATGAGAGAATTATATTAGATTTTTCTTTAATGATATTATCAAATAATTTAAATTTTAAAGAATAGAAATTGGTGATTATAGATTTATTAGATAAGAAAATAATAAAATAAAATTAATAAAAAAATATAGGTCAAGAAACATTAATGATTTAGATTTTTTTTGTACATTAAATTGATGAAAAAAATATAAGATAATTATATTAGACTTTTCTTTAATGATATTATCAAATAATTTAAATTTTAAAGAATAGAAATCGGTTATTATAGATTTATTAGATAAGAAAAATGATAAAATAAAATTAATGAAAAATATAGGGTCAAGAAACATTAATGATTTGGATTTTTTTTAGTATATTAAATTGATAAAAAAATATGAGATAATTATATTAGACTTTTCTTTAATGATATTATCAAATAATTTAAATTTTAAAGAATAGAAATCGGTGATTATATATTTATTAGATAAGAAAATAATAAAATAAAATTGATAAAAAACATAGGTCAAGAAATATTAATGATTTAAATTTTTTTTAGTATGAGAATTTGTATTTCATTATATCATTTTTTTAATAAAGAATTTAAAATTTTTTTAATATAAAATTACTATTAAACTCACTTAAAATTTTTAAAACTCTCAAGCTCCCTTGCTTATCCAAATTTAATATAAGAATTGAAATTTTTTTTTTTGAAAATTTATTATTAAATCTTTGAAAATTTTCAAAATTTCAAAGCAACCCAAGTGCCCTTCACCCCAACATGGCTCTGTCTATGACTGGCGGGGTGAAGCTAGTTGGAAGTGGGGAGGCAAGGCATTGAAGCGGGGGAGAGAGTGATAGGGATTTTGAAGGTAAGGGAAAGGGATTGGGATTTTTTTTTTTAATTGATTAATAAAGATACTTTGGTCTTGTCCGAATGTTTTACAGCAAATTTACTTGAAATTGGATGAAAAGACATTTTAATTAATAGTGACAAAATTTAGAGACATTTTAATAAATTAAAAAAAATATAGAAATTGATTTGTTAATAATGATAATATTTAGAAATTAAATAATAATTAATATATTATTAATATATCATTAATTTTAATATGAATAATTATATAATTAAAAATAAAATATCATAATATATAACCATTTAAAAAAAACTTGTATTAAGATTTTTTAAAAAATAGTATGTAAATATCAACTCAACCTAAATGGATGCCAATATCCCAAAACTTAATATAATAAAAAGATATATATATATATATATATTTATATTTATAATCTAATTATTTTATGTGTTTCAAATGGTTGTTGCAAGGCGGTTTGCTTGCACTTTCATTCCTTTACCTCGCCATGATTGATTGATAATTACAAATTGGAGGACTTTCTCTACTGACCATTCCCATTATCATATATAGTTCGAACACAAACAGAGATAAATATCATTATTTAGGCATTTAAAAGCTAATAAATCAGGTAAAACAATAATGAAATTAATGAGATTAAATGTATTGAAAATTATGCACTTAAAAAGAAGCATTCAAACTTAATAAAGTCAAATAATATCAAAAGGATGGAAACATATATGATGCATTAAGTGTCTGATCGAAAATATTAGCTATTTTAGTTGTTAGCTGGTTTAATAGATATCAGTTATTTTATTAACTATTTATTGTCAAATATTAGATTTTAGTAGTTAGCTATTTACATAATGATTTAAAGTAAAGATATTCGATAAAAATAGTTTATCGAATTAGTTTTTAACTGTAAAAATAGTAGTATCATCTTTTTTATCGTAGCCAAAATACTCTTTTAACTTTTAAAAATTAGGAGGGATAATATTTTATAAACCTTTACCTCAACTTCTAAATACGAATATAAACATTCTGTTATTGAATATATAAATAAGAAAGATAGTGTTTTGACCCATTACCTTAAAAATTGTTATCAAATATGGCTTAAAACTCAATGAAAAAAACTCATAGAATTAGAAGTAATTTTTTTTTTTAGTATTATTAAAGTGCTAACATAGTCACCCTGTTTAGAATATAAAATTTTACGAGAATTTAATTCAATTAATTTTTTTAATTATTATGTTTAAAATGAAATAATTTAATTTTTAGTAATTAAAAAATTATTTTCAAATAAATAAAAGTAAATATGATTATGTGAAAATTAATTAAATTCTTTTCTTCTAAACAAAGCAAATAGATTCCCACTACGTTAAGTAATAAAACATATACATGACATTCAATTAATCGGATGAAAAAATTTTGAATTTTTCTTGTGTAAAATGAAGTCTAGGTAAACCATCATCTCAAATCATTCCAATAATATCCTAGCAGCTAAGAGGGATTATAGAATGAAAAATTTGTAGCAATTAATATATATATATTTACAATTAAACATTTGTAGCAATAATGAGGGAAAAATTTGCCAAAGTAGTTTGCTATTGCCATTTAAGAAACCTAACTTAAAAACCTAAAACTTAGAAAATTTTCCTTTGGCACTTGATTTCACTTTGTAAGTAGTTGCTAAATTTCTAAGCAATTAAGGCTGTTCGTTTGGTAAAACTATAAATCAATTTGGGGTGTTTTCAAAGAGGAGGTTATTTACTTAATTAGCTTATTTATAATTGTATATCTATAAAAGTGTATTAATAATGTTATGTGGGTGTGAAAGAACAGCATGTACTTATTGCAAGCTTACCTTCATACAGTTACACCCAGCCAATATTGACTATGTTTGATAATTAAAGTGCTTAAGTGTATTGTATATTCAACTAAATTGCTGTTAAGGTAGCCAGATGCTTTTTCCTTCTAATTTTTTATACATTAATTTTTTTTTCTTCTTTTGCTAATTTGGATACCATACAACACCCAAAAAAAAAAGCCCCAATATATATAATTCTAATTCAATACAAATATGATACACTAATAATAAATATCTCACTTTATTAAAAATTTTAAATTTAATTGGACATCCTCTGAAATTGGAATCATATCTCAATACTAAATCTTACTCTAAATGGAGTCTAACGTCTCAATACTAAATCTTACTCTAAATGGAGTCTACCCAATATTTATATAAGAAAATCAAGCCTTCACAATCAATAGGTACATTATTTTCTTTAATCAATTCTATATTTTACTCAATATCTGTACTAACTTCTTTCATAAAAATCTAAGAACATCGGGATAAAGAAGCTTGCACTGCTAGAAACTAGTTTGCCACAAATTTATTTGGACACAAGGAAATCCTTTTCAGGTTTGATTTGAGCATTATAAAGTTCTGTAAAACCTATTTATGCATCTAGAGGGAAAATCATTTTTGTCAAATTCAATCAAAGATAAATGATCTAATTTCATAAAAGAGAAAAAAAAAAAAACTGCTTTCATAAACCTAATTAATAAAAATAAAAAGCAAATGCACCTATGAATTATATATATACTTAGAACATATATGAGTATATAAATTAAAGAGATTTAATCGCATATCTCTTTATCACCCAATTAAACTCTTATAAGGGTAGATGACCAACTAAATTAAATTAAACCAAATTAGTTTTCTAGGACTTAATTTGTCATCATGATGGACAGGAAGGTTGGGATGTTTGGCTATTTTAATTAATCTTCAGCCCAAGAGATACCGTTTGTGATAAATAAAGAGGCACGTACTTGCACTTCCATATATTTTTTTAATATATATATTTTTTTGATTTCTTATTTCGTATTGTCTGTTTATAGCTTTTGAAATCTTTTCATAACTTATTAAAATTTTCTAATTTAACACCTGACTTTTAATGTTGAACTTAAATTTCTAACATGGTATTCTCACTGGAATATGTAGAAATGAATTTTACGGTTGTACTTGAATTTCTAATATTTTGATTGGACTAGATAATAATTCACAAAATTAAAGCCAAAATTAGAAAAATTATTCAACAAAACTGATATATGTACAACGATTTTATTATAATCGTTGATTGTGGTGGGTCCAATATTAGTCTCGTCATAATTAACGATTATAATTAAACCGTTGTATATATAATAATTTCACAAAATAAAAACTCTAACATTAGACCCAAAGAATATGGTATTCTCTGTACTCAGTCTTCATCATCCAAGGCTTAGTTTAATCCTTCCAATATTTATAGCAATACTTGTTGGGAGATTAGGGGTGAGCATTCGGTTCAAACCGAATCGAACTGAACCGAAT